>NW_025372808.1:0-7974 GCF_016433145.1 Gracilinanus agilis
TTTTTCCCCCTCACACATACAGAAATAAACTTGCATGAATTTAGTGAAATGATGTTAATATTCTGAATTTTCTCTTACTAATTTGTTTCTTTTTTCAGATTGAAAATTTCTTACTACCTCTGTAAACTCTGATCATTCACTTCCTCACTCTCAAGAGTCTGAGTTTCCTCCTGGGCAAAATGAAGGGGTTGGACTGGATGACCCAGAAGGTCCCTTCCAGCTATGAAATTTTAATACTTGGATCCCGCTTAGGTTTTAGAACATTTGTACTGTGAAGCTTTAAGATTGAGATTAATGACAAAATGTGGCATCAAAGGCATTCGTCTATTCATGAAGCTCTTCAGTTGAACAGAACATTCATTATTTTCACTACAATGACAGCAGACTGCATGCATGTCATTGAATCAATCCTTTTCTGATGTGGGCAAAAAGAAATAGAAATCTTTGTCGCAAGGGTTCTTTTTTTTTTTTCTTCTGAAATTATGCAAGTGATTGTAATTGCCTGGAAAGCAAGGACTACCCTTCTCTTCAGTTCTCTTCAGTTCAGCATTGCACAGAATAGGCACTAAATGTTTGTGGAATCAAATGGATAGAAAGCCCAACTAATTAAATGTTTAGTGAGAATCCCACATTCCAAACACTTTAAAACCAGCACTATCAATTCCATGCAGAGTTCAAGAAGCTATCACTGCAATCATTTTCATATGGACCAAGAGGACACAGAGGTTTGGCTTCAGGCAATTATCTTTCCAAGACTCCAACCTTCCTTTGAATAGAAAATGAAAACAAAGAGTTTAACTCAGGCAACTAATTGTTCCTTCCCAACAAGGCTGATGAAAACTCATGCCCTCTCTTCAACTTTTCATACTGTCAATCCTAGTAGAACATTTTTTGTAGCCATGAGGAAGTTCAAAGACCGAATTATTTAGTCCAGCCAGGTTCGGGCAAGCAGTCAGGCTCAGCCTTCAGGGGACATGATGAAGGATGTGGTCAGGAACTGACCAAGACTTCCTTTTCACCTTGACACATCAAATTACATTTAGGAGATGAAGTCAGCCAAAATTTCTTTGGTTGTCACAAAGAAGCCCATACAATATCTCAGTAATAAACTCATTCAAAAGCATGACTCAGGTGCCTAAGGAATGCAAGTCTTGTGGCTATTGTTGGGGAGGAATGTTTGAGGGAAGAAAAAAGCAAAGGGAAATGCAAATATACAGGGACACATTAGTAAAATTGGGGTGTGAATTCTAATGAGCTAAAGAGTAAATGAGCACAAAGGAGTTATTCCATTGGATTTTAGTTAGTTGCTGTCCTTTGTACTCCAAGAGGACCAAATGGACACCATCATATGATATCTTTTGACTCACACATAAATCAGATTTAAGCAAGGTAGAGATGTACAAAGCCGTCCACCTCACTCTCTCTCGTAGTCATCTAAGGGCAGTGGCAGGACAAAAATCAAGATGATTGGTGACAGCCTGGGACATCTAACCAAGCTCTAAGTGCTCCATGATGTCTGCTTCTGCTAACTTCATGGCTATTGGAACAAATTATTCTCATCTGCTCCTTATGCCATGGGAAGTCTTCACATATGTGGGTAGATACTCTATTAACTCAGTGACTGACAGGGCTGAGACCTATCAGTTACTTCCAACATGCTTTAGCCCTCCTGCCAAGATGGTTTACTTGGGGGTGGCTTTACTGCACATGCTATAGCTTCTTGAAGTCACAGAAAAGAGCTGAGTGGCATCCCTGAAAAGGGCTCATTCAAGCCCCCATGCCAGAGGTATTAGTCTTCCTGGACACCAAGTAGACCCCTCTTGCCAAATCTGCTTGGTATATATTGGGAAAACAGAAGGAAACACTTTGAGGTAAGTTATACCAGATATACATGCCCTTAAAGTCATCCAGAAATCATAGAAGACATCTGCAGAGAAATACAAACTCCATGTGGGTCACCAATGTTACTTCCCCTCTAGAATGTAAGCTCCTCAGGGGTAAGGTCAGTTTCTTGTATGTATTTGGATGCCTGGTGTCCAGCACAGTGACTGGCACAGAGAGGTGCCTACAAAAATACCCGTTGATTGGCTAATCACTGACAGGAAGGAATCTAATGTTACCTTGGGCTGTATGAAAAGCTGTAGTGGTGATGGTGGAAGCTGTAGTTGTGGTTGTGGCTGTGACTTTTATAGCTCTATCCAAATTGAGGAGGTTATTGAAGACCTTTCAATACTGACTTTTGAGGGAATGGGTAGGATTCCATACATGAATAGAAGGATAAGAGTGAGGACTGATCTGGAGGGATAATATGAATTTGGGCTGGAATGAAGAAATTTCTTCTCAATGATCACCTAAAGGAGAAAAGCAATTCATGTACCACTTGTTACGTAAACTTGAAAGTGATAGCCAAAAACTTAAAAGTCCCAGGTCCGAGGATGTGGTCTGCTGCCTCCCTTATAACAAAGAAAATTTCCTCCTACAGAAAGAGATCACTCCATTCCATCTCACAACTGACATTTCCATGAACAAGCTGATAATGAACTAACGGAACCAGGATGGGGACAGAATTATGGCAGCTGTGCTTTCTATCCACTAACTTTTCCTGAGAGCAGCAGTAGGATGAAAGCTAACTTCCCCAAAAAATACAATTTAAATATGCATTTTTAAGTAACCAAAATTTAGGACACTTAAACAACATGATAGTTTATGTGCTTCTCTATACAGTCTTCTTGTGGTTCTTGGTGAAAAATTTGTGCCCAGAGCAGGAAATGAACTAGCATCCCCAAACTCCCCAAAAGGACTTGGATTTCAAACAGGCAGGACTTTTCTGGTGCAACAATCAATTTGGCCTCCCAACAAGCATAAGATTGATTTTGAGTTTAACTTGGCCAATAATAATTCCAACAACTCAGGTTCTATCATATACAATTAGACAGGATTTTCAGGGGGAACATAATTTTTAAATTATTTTTCCGAAGTTCCTAGAATCCCATTCTACCTTCACTTGTAACTATTTTGTAGAGATAATTAATAAACTTACATATGGCCATATCAAATGTAAGCTTTCTGAGGAGAAACAAAGGGCTTTGTTTGTTTTCATATTTGTATTCTCAGAAAGCATAATAAATGCTTAATAAATGCCCAGTGATTATGTGATTGCAGGCTTGAAGATTTCTTCTTCTCTGGTCACACAACAAAATGTTTAATATATGAGAAGAAAAAGAGATCTACCACTTGTCCTTAAAATATACAACTTCTTTAGTAATTGTTGACTTTATGGATCTTTGGAGGTGAAGGAATCAGATTTCTGTTCTACAAACATGGAAAGAGAAGCCAAGGTCTATTACATCATTGACCAAAGACCTTGGTGGGAAAGAAAGCCAAAAGAACAACCCCAAAGTATCAGGCTGGTCCCGATAAATGGTGAGCTGTCCAAAGGAAAATAGGACTCCCCAAATAGAAACACTAATGTTCTTCCCCTGCCCTGATCTACAGCAGCTTCATATTTTCTCTAGACTATTGACTCATCTTTAGGATGTTCTCCTCCTGGCTGATATGAGATGGGAGACTGCTTGTTAGACCAATCAGATAATCTGATTTTGTCTTTATTGTTCATCTTTCATTTGTGTCTTTATTAAGAACACACATACATTATTCTGCCTGCATCTTCATTGCCTCAACAGGAAGAAAGCCTTATTGAGTTAAGTTTGGCACTAATAAATAAAGTTGTGGGAATGAAGCCCTTAACCAAGTGCCTTTAATAATGCGATTAGCTAGCAATTTTGTGTTACCAGGTTACAAAACTAAGTTTTAATTATTACTTAATATATACTAGTTATGTTCACTATCATAATCATTGTGCAAGCATGCTGTGGTTTGTAGTCTAGAATCATACAATGTAAAGACCCTGGATGCTGTTATTAAATTATTTTAGAATCACAGGAAGGAGTAATTCCAATATGAATTGCAGCTTTGCATTCCAGTCTTCCAGGAATGAAACTGTAATTTGCTACTTTTTTTACATTAACATTATCCAACATTTCTTATCTTCTGCCTTCACTGACCAATACTCAGTGACCTACCAAGAAGAAGACAGGAAATAAGCATTTATTAAGAGCCTCCTGTGCTAAACACGGAGCTAAGTATTTCCCATTTATTATCTCATTTAATCCTCACAACAACCCCAAGAGGTAAGTATCCTCCTCCTCCTCCTCCTCCTCCTTCTCTTCATCATCATCATCATCATCATCATCATCATCATCTTCATCATCTTCATCATCATCATCATTTTATAGATGAGGCAGCTAAGGCAGGCTAGGTCATGGGTCTCATATCTAATGAATGTCCAAGGCTAAATTTGAATTCAGCTTATCCTGACTTCAGGTCCAGCATTCCATATGTGGTACCACAGAGATGAGAGCTTCTCATCTTTACTGGCCAAAGAGCACTCTAGAGACCAAGAAGAATCCAGAATGCTCTTACTGAAGAGGAGTATTCTTAGTTTAGGGATGTTTTTACATGTTGGAAAGGTCCACCTGACTATATCCAAGTAGCTTTTCTCTTTTCCTTGTTCAAATCAGGTAAAATTTGGAGTTCCCATCAATCCATTAGAACATTAGCTTGTACAGGCAAGAATTCTTTTCTTTTCCTTCTCTTCTCCCTTTGGGATCCCTAACACATAGCACAAATACCTGGCACATGGTAGCCACACAATTCATCCTAACTGAATTGAGCTGGTCTCAACATCCTGCCCATGCTCAGAAGAGATACTGTAATAAAAGATTAGTAAACTTTAAATAATTTTAAATAATAATTAATAATAAGGGTATTATTGATTCTTGTTATTGTTACTTATTTCAGATGTCAACAAGTGATCTGCTACCTCAGTTCAAAGAAGGAGATCTAGGGTTCGTCAGTGTGAAGTATAACATGGAAAAGAACCTAAAACCATACTGGTTTATCTGGTGACTTCACCTATCAGATGCCCAACTCCTATTTCCAGAACCCTCCCTAATGATCCTATTCCTACGGAGAAACAATTTGATTCTTTCTGCATGGTCTTAAATGGAAATGGTAACTGGACATCCCAAATCTGTTGATTTCTTGGCATGACAAAATGTCAGGGTTAAATAGAGGCAACCAAATGGGTCATGAGGACAGAAGAAGTTCTATCTACTTTGGGGACAAGGAAGGAGGCTAGAAAAACACTGAGAATTTATAGTTGGAACAGAACATAGAAATCATCTAGGCTGATCCTGCCATCTCACATCTTACAAAAGGAGAAAGAAAGGGAAAATTATTTTTCTAAGGTCATATTGTTGACATTTAAACCCATCCACTCTGATGCCAAAACCATTTCTTTTTCCATGATGCTATGGGCATCTGATTTAATAGGCTGGTAAACTATAATGTTTCTTACCACAAACTCACTCATTATTTCTTAGTACAACTAAAACAACACCAATAAAAAATAATAATGCCAACACAGCTGTATAAAATTCACGAAGCATTTTCCTCTCCAAAGCCCTCTGATATGTATCTTTAGTTCCCCTATAATTCTTCATGCTACAAACACATATTATGGAAAGTTACTAAAATATTATTTCAAAGTTTATTTTATCCAAAAAATCTTCATTTTCCAAGGCTTTGTTAAATATAATCATATCAAGAAAACAGTACAAATGATTCTTCAAATCCTACCCAGGAGCACACTGTCCTCCCAGCTACTGCTGCAAAAAACATGTCCCTGCAGGAATTCAAAGGCCAGTTGATGAGCTTACATATCCTCTGGTATTAGTATGCCAGAGGCCAGTGGAACTTTTTTTTTAATGAAATGCTTCTTTATTTGTTTCTTATAAATAAAAATACAGAAATAGAAGAAAGCTAGAGCTAGAAATTGAACAGCTAGATTGCTGTTCAATCCCATATGACTCTTAGTGACCGCATTTAGGGTTTTCTTGGCAAGGACACTAGTGACTTAATATTTCCTTATTCATCTCCAGATCATTTTAGAGATGAATAAACTGAGGCAGATATGGTTAAGTGACTTACTCAGGGTCACATATCTGGTAAATACCTGAGGCCAGAACCCAGTTAAATGAGTCTTCTTGACTCCAGGCCAAGCCCTCTACCCACTGTGCCACCCAGCTGCCTAAAGAAGTCTAACTACTCACCCTGTACAGGAAGCCAGTGAATTTAGAGAATATCAGATCTTAGAGTTAAGTAGACTGGATTTAAGGACCACCTCTCACACATACTAGAAGTAGGAGAAGCACTAAACTCTCAGTGCCTCAGCAACTTTCTCATACTTTCAGTTAAAGAGCGGATGGACATCTGTTTTGGTAGAGAAAGTTCTAAGATTAACCTTTTCCTATGCCAATAAATCAAGTGTTTAGTTCCATCTGCTGAGGGAAATAGTGAAGCAGTTGTCCAGGACCTCTCAAACCTAAGCTGGACAGAGAGTGTCCAATACAACTGTAGATTGGGGAGTACATATTTTAATAGAAATAGAAAACTAGGAGGGACTGTCAATGTTGCCATTCTTATCAGGCCATACTCTTTCTGCAAACAGCCTAATAAGTTCAATCCATGCTCTGTTTCCTGAGCTCAATCATTTGGCTTCAGGCATGCATTCACTTAGTCAGCAATCACAGGTTAAGAGGCAATGTGTAATTCTAGCCCTTGGGGAGAGATTCAGAGAAAAAGAAAGCATGGATTCAGGCACCAAGGAGCCAATATATGTTTTACTATTTGGTGATCACAAAGAGCCCACATGATTTGGTAGGGAATAGGTCATGCCAGACTAACCCCATTTCCTGGGTTGACAGGGTTGTTAGACTACTAGATCCAGGGAATGCTGCAGACATAGTGAATCCAGGGCACCTTTCACTAAGCATTTGGACAGGTTGAAGAAGGAGTATAGCCGCTCAAGTGGCTAGAATACTCTGTTTTTCAAACACCTTATTCAGCCCAGTACGGTGGAGAAGGTGAGGAAAAACAGTCCAGAAATGTACAATGCTTTACAATTTATTAAATCAACAATCAATGAAACATCTCTTGTGCACCAGGCACCATCCTATTCCACTAGGGGAAAAGAGACAAAGAGAAAGACTCCCTGCCCTCCAGGAACCTGCATTCTTTTCAGGAAGACAAGTCCATATAAATATACACATAACAAATACGAAATAATAATAAATAATAACTATAATTTATATAGTGCTTTCTGATTTTAAAGCATTTTATAATTATTATCACATTTGATCCTCACAACAGCCCTTGAAGGTAAGTCCCATTATTATTATCTCTATTTTACATATGGGTAAATTGAGGCAAACAAATGTTAAGTGACTTGCTCAGGATCACACAGCTAGTAAGAGGATGGATTTGAACTCAGGTCTTCCTGACGCCAAGTCCAGCACTCTCTATATTTTGCCACCTACAATTGTGGTCATCAGGAAAAGTTTCACTCCAAAGACAAGCTTAAGTTTCATCTTAAAATATGAGAAGGACATAATGAGGTAGAGGAAGAAGCAAAGAATGAAGCACTTTCCAGGTGTTGAGAAGGCCAGTGAAAGCCCAGAGCTAGCTGTTATGAGGCAAAAGCAAAATATTGAATATCTTTCTTGATCCTCACAATGATTCTGGAAGGTAGGTGGCATTATTATCCCCATTTTATAGATGAGGAAGATGAGGCTAAGAGAAATGTAATTGCCCAGAGTCATGCAGCTCATTTAGAAATAGAATATGAATCTGGGTTAACCTGGTTTCAGGTTCAGGCTTCTCCCTTCCATATCAGTGGTGTTATTCCAGTTTTACTGATAAGGAAACTGAGGAAAGTAAGATGACCTCCCTTGCCTGTAGTAATTAGTATATGCTAGATCCAAGTCTTGAAGAAAGGTTCCCTTCTTTTCCGCATGTTCCATGGTGCCTATCTGAATCCATGATAAGTGATTTATAAATATGAGAAGAGCAGTA
>NW_025372809.1:0-5409 GCF_016433145.1 Gracilinanus agilis
CCACCGCGTCTCCCCGTCCCCCAGCCTCCTCCGCCTGCTGTTTCTCAGTGGCCCCGCCGGTACCGGCCCTACCGTTGGCGGTCCGGCCCTGGCCCTCGGCCCCTTACCCATCCCGGCTGCCTAGCGTCCCGATCCATCGGCGCCCCCTCTCGGGGCGTAGGGAACAGGCAGCTCGGACTAGAAGCCCTAGTTTGGGAGCCCGACGGGGCACTCAGGTACCGAGGATTCGGGCCAAGCTATTTCCCGCTTTGATCTCAGTCTCTCCAAACAGCGTTACTTCCCGTTCTTGACCATCTTCGTCTCCCCACCGGCTCCCTGTCTACCCCTGCGCCGGCCCTCTCCACTCCCTTCCCTGCCCATCCTAGGCAGGGCTCACTCCTGCCCTTCCTTGTCTGGCACCTCCCACAGGTGCGGGCAAGCTTCTCCCCGACACGAACACCGAGCGGGCTTAAGGGGAACTCCTCGCATGGGTGCTTGTGGGCCTCTGGGTGCCCGATTCCAGTCAGTCATTCGGCTGGCATTCATTGAGCTCCTACTGTGCGCCAGGCACTGGGGACACAAGGGACGTCAGAAGGGGCGTCCCTGCTCCTAAGGAGCGGGGAGACACCACCCAAACCAATGTAGACTAACGGGCTCCCCACCCCAGAAATTGGGCTTCTTCCCAAGGGGAAGGCCCTGAGATTAAGGAGGGCTGGGAGAGACTTCAGGTAAGGCTGGATGTTATCGCAGCCCTGAAGAAAACCAGGTAAGACAAGAGGCAGAGATGAAGAGGGAGAGAGTTCTAGGAAAGGGGGCAACGGGGGAAACTGTCGGAATTGGGAGATGGAATGTCCTGGGTGAGGAACAGCCACTAGATCACCATTGACAGAGGGCAAGTTAGGCAGAAGAAGACTGGAAGGCCAAGAAGGGGCTGGCTTATTTAGAAGCCAATGAGAAGTTTGTGGGCTTGATCCTGGGGCGATAGGGAGCCACTGAAGCTTACTGACTAGGGGAGAGATGGGGAAACTCCAGTTTAGGAAGATCCATTTGACAGCTGAGTGGAGGGTGATCTAGAGTGGGGAGAGATGAGCCATGGAGGCCAATTGGCAACCCATTGCAGTAATCCATTGGTGATGAGGGCCAGCTTTGGGGTGTTTCAGCATCAGCAGGAAGGAGGAGGCACCCCAAGAGAAATGTTGCTAAAAAGTTAGGACTTGGCAACTGATAGGATGTGGATGGTTAGAGAGAAAGAGAGGGGCACCGGAGTGTCTTTGACGGTGAAGCCTGAGTGACAGACAGTGAGCCTATGGAGAAAGATAATGGGTTCCATTTTGAACAAGTTGAGTTTAAGATGCCCAAGAGACATCATCCAGTTGCAGTTGTCCAATAGACAGTTGGAGGTGAGAAAATGGAAGCCAGGAGAGAGGTTTAGCGTTGGATAACTAGAACTGAGCATTGTCAGTGTGGAAATAATTGAAAGTATCGGAGCTGAGGACCTCACCAAGTAAAATAGTAGAGGTAGAAGAGAAGAGGTCCCATGAGAGAGCTTCAGGGGACATCCATCGTCCTGAGCCTGACTTGAATAAGGGCCTAGCAAAGGACACAGAGGACCAGTTAGATAGACCTGGACCTTTTCCTTGTGCGCCCCTGGTTTCTTGCATGTCCTCTAGACCTCTCGCTTGGCCCTTAGAGCTGGCAATCTCTAGTCAACTCCAGGGAGCACTTCAGTCTGGAAAATCTTTGAGTACAGGAGAGTTTGGCAGCCAGTGACGGACTGGACATTAGCCCCGGATGAAAGGGTCACTGCTAACTTAAAGAGAATCGTGGGAAACAAATGGTCATGGAATCTCGGTGTTGGAAAAGTATCCAAGAGGGCATTGAGGCCAAGCCTCTGCCCATTGTGGGATTCTTGTCTACAGTATCTCCAAATGGCTCCTTTGCCTTCATATGAACACCTTAAGAAGCTCTCTGGTGATGATGAAGATGATCTTGCTAAAGTGGGAGTCTGACCACAGTTCCATTTGCTCCCTGTCACTTCCAGGATCCAATATAACATCTTCTGTTTAGTGGCCAGAGCCCTTTGTAGGCTGCCTTCCCACCCTCTTTCCATCCTTCTGCCCTCTGTGCTCACTGAGATCCTGTGGATCCTGTGGACCTCTGTTCTTCCTAGAACACAACCCTCCATCTCCTAAGCTATGACTGCACTAACTGTCTCCTATGCCTGGAACACTCTACCTCCTCATCTCCACTTGTTGGCTTCAAGTTCTAGCTAGAAGTCTCCCTTCTGCAATGAGCCTTTCCAGACTTCCTTAGTGTTGTGCCTCTGACATTATCTTCCATTTATCCTGCATCTCTTCCTTCAAATTGTACACAGAGTTGTTTGCACATTGTCTAGGAGCTCCTATAGGGCAGGGAACTGTCTTTTCTCTTTCTTTGTATCTCCAGCACTTATCACAGTATCTGGCACATAGTAGGTGCTTAATAAATGTTTGCTGACTGTCATCTCTATCACACTTCTTACATTTCTTTTTTAAAAAAAACTTATTGGGGGCAGCTGGGTAGCTCAGTGGATTGAGAGCCAGGCCTAGAGACGGGAGGTCTTTAAAAAAAAACAAAACGTGTTATCTTCCACCTTAGAATCAATCCTATGTATTGGTTCTAAGGCAGAAGGGTAGTAAGGGCCAGGCAATGGGGGTTAAGTGACTTGCCCAGGGTCTTCCAGCTAGGAAGTGTCTGAGACCAGATTTGAACCCAGGACCTCCTGTCTCTAGGCCTGGCTCTCAATCCACTGAACTATCCAGCTACCCCAACTAATTACATTTCTAAAGTGCTTTCTAGATATGATCTCACTTGATCTTCACAGTCACCCTCAGTTACACAGGTATTTTTATCCCTGGTTTACAGATGAGGAAACTGAGGTTTATCTTATAGAATAATAAATCTTATAGAAGCATGATCATAGGGTTGGAAGGGTTCTGATAATTCCTTCAGATCAGTAAAGAAAGCACCCACTGTCCGAAAGTCATCATACCAAATGGATATAATGACTAAAAACCGAAATGCAATTACCCTTTTCACATCACAGTTTTCCCCATCGTAGTTTTGACATAGCTCAGGTCAGGATAAGAAATCAAATAGGAATTTGGGAGGCTTTTTGTGGAAACCAAAGATAACACACAAAAGCCAGCAGATGACACAGAAAAAGTTTAGAACTCAGAAATGCATACTTAGCCCAAATTTTGCACTAAGGTACCCCAAACACCCCAAAAGAAAAAAAGAAAAACTTTAGATTTCTTTTCTGGTATGAAGGGAAAGCCAAAAAAGTTTATGTGGGTTTTCCAGATCCAGGGATCTATGCCTCTAATCCCCATGATGTGGAAAGGATAACTAAAATTCCAACTATTCCTCACCTTCTGTACCTAACTGAGCAGGAATCTTTGACATGAAAATTCTGCTTGGGAAGCCCTAGTGATGGGGAACTCATTACTTATCAAAGCAGCCCATTTCTACTTTTTTGTTGTTGAATGCTTTTCAGTCATGTCTGACCCTTTATGACCCTTTTCAGGATTTTCTTGGCAAAGATATTGGAGTGCTTTGTTTCTCCAGCTCATTTTACAATCTAGGAAACTGAGGCAGACAGGGTAAAGTGCCTTGCCCAGGGTGACCTAGCTAGTAAGTATCTGAGGCCGGATTTGAACTCGGGAAGATGAGTCTTCCTGATTCCAGGCCTGGCGTGCCATCCAGTCCACTACCTAACTTGCCTCTCTTCCACTTGGACGATTCGTACGACTTAGAATGCTGTCCAGCAGAAATCCAGGTTTTTTAACTTTCCCCCAGTGCTTCCAGCATCTGGGACCAACCCAAGCAAGTCTAATGCATCTTCCCCAGAATGTCTCATCAGATTCAGTCCATTGTCTCGGCCTCTGTAATTCTTTTGAGATCTCGAGTCCATCCTCCAGTGCTGGCTAGTCCTTCTGGCTTTTCATACTCAGATTGTTTCCCCAACTTCAAGGCTAATAAAGGCCCAAGGATGGCCTCCTTCCATGCCGACATAGGCCCATTCATCGACCCTTCTTGGGCTCAGTTCATTCTCAGATCACCCAATGGGGCTCTCGCCCAGTCCACATCTCGTCCCCAAAGAGTAAAAGACTCTTCGATGATATTCTGAAATGCAGGGCTTGGAAATCTCAAATTCCTCTGGGCAACCTTGTCAAAGAAGGAGATTAGTTTAAACTCGTAGAGCTTGTTTTTGAAGGAACCCACCCTGCCCCAGAGAGATCACCACTTCCCTTTCCTGGTGCTTCGAAACCATTCTTTCCTAACATTTTCTAGAATTTGGTGAGGCTGAAGTCAGCCTGTGGCGAGCGGCCCATTCTTTTGTTTGTTCATTGGCTAGATATTGGTGATGGATGATGCATAGGCCTGGACAGGCAGCAGATGTTCAGCAAAAGAATGCTGAAAGACAGTTTGGTCCAAAGGCTAGGGCATTGGCCTTGGAGTCACGAGGCGTGACGTTGGGCAAGTCCATTCAGCTTTTCTGGGCCTTGATTCCCTCGTTTGTAAAATGGGGTGATCAATAAACCTGTAGCAGGAAACACATTGGGCTGTCAGTCAAAAAGTGTATATGAATGGCCTCACATACTCCTAGCTGTGTGACCCTGGGCAAGTCCCATGGCCTAGCCTTTACTGCTCTTCTGCCTCGGAACCAATGCCCAGATGGAAGGTAAGGATTTAAAAAAAATACAAGTTTGTAGATCCTGCCTCTTGGCATTGGCCCAGCTCCATTCAGGTGGGCCAGGCACTGTGCGAGGTGACAGGAATATATTGACAAAAATGAAACAGTCCTCACCCTCCAGGAGCTTAAAATCAAGCAGGAGGAAGCAGCGTACCATAGGTAGGTGTGTGCAAAATAGATCTGAGGTGCAGGCGCAGGGGAAGAGATTCCACACTAGCACTGAGAGGTCAGACGAGGCTCCATGTAAAGACGGCAGCTCTTAGGCTGCATCTTGAGGGAAAACGGATTCTAAGAGATGGGTGTGAAGATTTCCAGGTGGTGAGGACCTTGGAGGGCATCGAATCCCACCTCCCACCCACCCTCCCCACTCGGCAGCCCCCTGAGGGGCCAACATCAACATCCAGCTTTATCTGCATCATAACTTCCAGGGAATGGTAAACTGGGGTTACACCTTGTGAAGGGAGATTGGAGAGGACCTGGAGGCAGGAGGTCGTGGGTTCAAATGTGGCCTTGGACATTTCCTAGCTGTGTAACCCTGGGCAAGTCACTTGACCCCAATTGTCTAAGCCCTTATAGCTTGTCTTCAGTTCTAAGATGGAAAGAAAGAGAAAGAGAGAGAAAAAAGAGAGGGAGGGAAGGAGGGAGGGGGGGAGGGAGAGAGAGAGAGAGAGAGAGAGAGAGAGAGAGAGAGAGAG
>NW_025372810.1:0-10503 GCF_016433145.1 Gracilinanus agilis
AAAACAAAGTATAGCAATTAAATTAATTTAAAAAACATTTCTATATCCATTTAATTCTGGAAATCCAGACTTCAGTCACTTCAGTGATTGGTTAAGTCCAGTACTTTTTTGACTCTTGTTTTGCCAGTGTTTGGATTATTTCCTTATTCAAAATCCTTCCATGAAATAAAAATGTCACAGGAGTTTTCCTGGCATGATTCTTGGGACTCACTCCAAACCAATGCACACTTAAATTGGTGAAAGGGATTAATATTTTTACTATCTTCTCAGGGCATGCTCTCAGTTTTGAACTTTGCAGATCCAAAGAGATTAGAATGCAAAATGTAGTAGAGTGGAAATCAATCAAAAGCATTTATTAAGTCTTACCAAATGCCAGACACTGTGTTCTGGACAAGTAGGTAGGGGATATGTATTCTGATTGTGGTTTTTCCAACTATTAGATATTTGATGTGGGGGAAACCACTTCCTTGGGTCTCAGTTTCATCATTATTTTTTTTAAAATGGGGTTTGGACTAGGCAATCCTTAATATCTTTTTCAGGGCAGCAGGGTGGCTCAATGTATAGAGCTTTAGACCTGAAGTCAGGAAAAATCTGAGTTCAAATCCAGCCTCATACATTTACTTAACTCGACTATTTTCATAAAGCACACATATTTTGGATAAGACAAAATTATGACTTCTTGTCACGATGATCAAATTCTGAATGCTGAAATTCTTTGCTTCTGAATATATTTTATGAGTTTGGCTCTCTCAAACTTTTTAATAGTTCTTCTGTCTTTGTTTTCTAAATAGTTCATTATCTTAGACTTAATCATCCTTTTAATGAAAAGATTCCTATACTTCACTTTTAAGAAATCAATCATATTTAGCCTCATAGCCTCACTTGTACATTTAGTCTTCTTAACGTCTTTTTTCCCCTCATGCTAAATATTGGTTTGATGGCCCACTGCCATAGGAATGAAAACATTGTTTAAATTAACTTTGTTTTAAAAAAAGATAAAAAATTCTTATAAGGTAATTCTTTTGAAGTCTGGTTTACTTCGAATCACCTAGCTTAAAGTAGTATCACATATCAGGTCAAGGAACGTGTGATTTATGAGAAATTAGTTTCATTAACTGAACAAGAACCATTTCATTGCTCAAAGACAGGTCTCAAAGTCTTCTTCCAACATGCTTTGGGTTCTTAAAGAATATGCCACCAGAGCACAAGCTCTGGCATGTTCTACCAGACTGAGAACGCCTGGATACGTGGCCAGGATCTAAATCAACTTCATATATAGCTACTTTTAAAGACCATCTACTAAAACAGAAATGATCTGTTGCAAACATCGATGGAAAGAGAATCCACACTGACAAATTTAAAGATATGTGAGAAATCAAAATATGAAGCAGGAGATTGAAAAGCACAATTCAAACTGATCAGACACAGAAATTACTTGGATTTTTTAAAGTGCCAACTATGACCAGAGCAAGCAGCTGGGTAATGTAATGGGTAGAGGAGTACTGAGCTTGGAGTCAGGAAGACATCTTCCTGAGTGCAAATCTAGCCTCAGATGCTTAGATGGTTACTAGCTGTGTGGCCCTAGTTAAGTTTCTTAATCCCGTTTGCCTCAATTTCTTCATTTGTAAAATGAGCCAGTGAAGGAAATGGCAAACCAGTCCAGTTTCTTTGCCAAGCAAAAGTCCTAAACAGGGCTTTTGAATGGGGCAATGAAGAATTGGACACGACTGAAATGACACAACATGTCCAGAAGACTCATCTAGGACCTAGGGATGAAATACTTTTAAGGCAGAATCCTTGTCTTCAAGGGGCTTATAGTTTAATCGGCTAATTAGCTAAAAAAAATGAGTGTACAAATAATTAAACTACAAATTAGAATAAATAAGATGTTAGCCTTGACCTGTAATTTCATTGGGTTTAGGGAATTCCCTGTGACTAAAATCCCTCTAATGGTGAAGAGCTATAGCTGTTATTCTGCCATTAATAATTTTAAGGAATTCATGAAGGCATTGGTAGAAGCTAAGTCATTTAAACCAAGATCAGATGGCCAATAAATATATATATCAGAGGCAGAACTTGAACCTACATCTTTCTGACTCCAAAAATAGCTTACTATCCTATGCCAGTGGTTCCCAAACTTTTTTGGCCTACCGCCCCCTTTCCAGAAAAAAATATTACTTAGCCCCCTGGAAATTATTTTTTTTAATTTTAATAGCAATTCATAGGAAAGATAAATGCACCTGTGGCCATCACCCCCTGGATCCCTGCAGCACCCACCAGGGAGCAGTAGCTCCCACTTTGGGAATCACTGCACTATGCTATGCTGCTTCCCAAATCAAGAATGGCACTGGGGAAAATAATTAGTGAAGCTTTCTGTAATTTCCCCACCACCACCCCCTTAGTAATATCTAAAGGCACTTTGAGGATTGCAAAATGCTTTACATGCATTATCTCATTTTATCTCATTTGATTGCTTTTCACATATCTCATTTAAAGTGACCTCTCCCTCTTCTGAGTTAATAGCAATTTTAGCCACTTATATGCATTCGGTAGACTTAGACCATAATAGAATTCAAGTTAGAAGAGACCTTAGAAGTCATCTAGTCTAACTTTCTCATTTTACATCTGAAGAAACTGAGGACCAGAGAGGTTAAGTGATTTGCCCAAGATCACACAAAAAGTAAGTAGCAGAGATGTCATTCAAACACAGGTCAGCAGACCCTGAATCTATTGTTCTTTCCACTACGTGTTGTTCCTTTAATCTGTATTCTAATAATTTCTACTCCAAATCACACAAAATAAGGTTTGGAATGGCAGCAATTTGTTCTAGTGTCAATTATATACACATTAATGAGATGATGGATCCGTCGCTCTACCTAAATGTAAATCTGCCTTCCCAACATGATTGCAGACACAACGGCTTTCCATAATATCCTATTTCTTGTTCTGTAAAATGCTTAGATTTAGGCAGATGGGGTAGCTAGGTGATGCTATCCCGTGTAGAATTACTGTGTCTGGAGTAAACAAGAACAGATTTAAAATATGATCTCGTTGTGTGACCCTGGGCAAGCCACTTAACTCCTATTTACTTTAGTTTCCTCATCTGTAAAATGGGGACCTGCCTCCCAGAGCTCCTGTGAGGGTCAAACAGGATAATATTACAATATTTGGTGCATGGGAGGAGCTGTCTAGTTGGGCAGCACAGTGGTATGGAGTCAGAAAGACTCAGCTTCCTAAATTCTAATCTGGCCTCACATGTGTACTTTTATGTCCCATCTGATGCTGAACGGCTCCAAAAAGGATCTTTGAGATCCTTTTTGAGTTGGTTGACCGTGGGCATGTCACTTAACACCCTTTGCCTCAGTTTCCTTATCTGTAAAATGAGCTGGAGAAAGAAATGGGAAATCCCTCTTTCTAAGAAAACCCTCGATAGTGTCCCAAAGAGTTGGATACCACAAAAAAATGACTGAACAACTGTAATAAAGAAGCCTATAAATGTTGGCTATTATTATTAAGAACTGTGTCGTCCAGGGGCAAGAGAGCCTGTGTGGGAGCTAGCCTGAGCTCGTTGAAGTCCCATCCCTAACACTACACTCAGTCATTTTACTCTCTGTGGGGGTGCGTGGTAGAGCTGGTGCTGACCCGTATTGATAAAGGACTGTGCCTTCCCCTCGGGGTTTGCTGTATCAGTGACATGACAGATCCATTCCCCATCTCCCTAAAGGTTTGAGTACTGGTCAAATAAGAGGCTGTGAGTAAATACTTAAAACCACAGAATCCTCGGGATGTTAGCAGGATGAATGGGCTTTAGAGATCATCACCGAGTACAACTAATTGATTTTCCTGATGAGGAGTCGGAGAGGGGGTTTAATGGGCTTCACCAAGGTCACAAAACTGTGACTAGAGACAGGCTTGTGCCTGATAATCGCATCTTCTGCCTTCTAGTTCTGTATTTTTTTTTTCCTAGTATATACTCCTGGCAACATTAGACAGGGGAGGCTCGATGTACTAAAATCAATAGTCCCATCCATATGTGCAATAAAGCAACTTCAATATTAAAGGGATTTCTCACTGTGGGTTGGTAATCCAATGCAGACTGATCTAAAATATGTGCTTTTGGTCCGATGAAGGAAATATAAGAAAATGAAGCAGTTGGCGCTAGAAATGGGGCAAGCTTTGCAGAGAATGCACATTTCTAAAATATTCTGGCTGTGGGTCTCAATAATTCAGATCTTAACACTGCTCCTGGACTTGCCATAGGTCCTGTCGGCCTCAGTGACTGTGATATTATACCAGGGGAGGAGTGATCTCAAAGATCCTTTTTAGAGCCCTTCAGCATCGGAAGGGACATAAAAGAGCATTACCAGTCATTCGGCTGAAGGAAGGTACGTTTTGTCTGTTCAGTGTCTGGCAGTCCCTTGCCAATAAATCTTGATGGAGTAGGCGTTGGTGCCAAAAGATAACACATATGACTCCACTTCTGTGTCAGTCCCCCGGTGGAATCAGACAAAAAGAGAATCATCCACTCCGATCATTAATTCATTTCTAATGAAGTCTTAGACTCATTTAACCAAAAACCAGCATTAAATTCCCAAAGCAGTGGGTCTTCAGCCCCTCATCCAAAGTAGGGGGGACACCATAAAGGTACAAAGCTATAAGAGAATATTCATTTTGTTTGTCAAGCAGCCAGATATGCTAGAATAAACAGTCGATTTGATTCAGGGTGTCTAGGTTCAAATTCCAGTTCTTCTTCCTATACCTGTGTATCCTTAGGCAAAACACGTTTTCCCTGGGACTCAGTTTGTTCTCCTATAAAAGGGGCAGTATGGCTCATGTGCTGGACCTGGAATTAGAGAATCTTAGGCTTGTATAATACTTCAAATGCTACCTGAATGCTCATAATGGCAAGCCTTTTTTTTTAAACCCTTACCTTCCATCTTGGAATCAATGCTGTGTATTGGCTCCAAGGCAGAAGAGTGGTAAGGGTAGGCAATAAGGGTCAAGTGACTTGCCCAGGGTCACACAGCTGGGAAGTATCTGAGGCCAGATTTGAACCTCTGACCTCTCATCTCTAGGCCTGGTTCTCAATCCACTGAGCCACCCAGCTGCCCCCTTTGGGCAAGCCATTTAACCTTTCAAAGCTTCAATTTTCCCACCTGAAAAAAGGAGAATAAGATACTCAGACTATTTTTCTACCTAAATGTGAATTGATGATAATGTAATTTCAAATAAGACATTTTATTTGGTCATTTCTAAATTCTTTTCAAGCTCTAACATATTAATTTTAGCCTTTGGTGTATGAGATAGCATCATGTAATAGAAGCAGCAACCTAGAATGGGTATGTTTCCTGGCTCAGCTTTCTACTAGGCTTCCAATCCTGAGCAAATGGTTTTAACTTCATTGTGCCTCACCTCTAAAATGAAGGGGAGGGACTTGGTGAACTCTAAGTCCTACCACCTCGAATCCTGCATCATTTCGATAATAACTAATGCTTTGAGGGAGAATGACAAGTGTTTTTCTAACATGGTAAGTGGTTCTAACATGCCAAGTCAAAGGAGTTTACGGGAATACCAAGATTTTTTCTTTCTCTACTTCCTCTAAACTTAGCCTCCATATGTATAGAGTTTGGATCATAGTTTTAAACAGCTTTTATTCAAATTATTTTTACCATAAAAGGAGTTCTAGAAATGAGAGGCATGTGGTAAATGGAGGAAAAAGAGTTTAATCCAAATTTTACATATATAATATATATGCATATGTATATACATATATATGTATGCATGATATATATGCATATATATATATATATACACACACACAAAGAGAGAGAAACAGATACAGAGAGAAACATAAAGGAATATGGAAACTGGTGGTGTTAAACACAGAACTGGGCATATAGGATGACTTCAAAAATTAGCAATGGATTGGTTTGGATATCAGTTTAATTTCTCTATATTTCTTGTCCCTGGCAAACAAAAGATGATATAATTATTTACTATTATAAGTAAACTATGTGACTTTGGGGGCAAAACCTTTCTCTCCCTGGCCTCAGTTTCCTTCATGAAATGAGGAAATTTAATTAGGTAATCTCTAAGATCCTTTAAACCTTCTCAATTCTATAATCAAGTTGGTATGGTTCAACTGGAACTGAGAGATGTCTGTATTGGAGACCTGCATTGAGAGGTGGGAAGGGGGAAATGGGAATGGCTTCCTAAAGTGGAATTTATGCTGGGTCTTGAAAGAAGCCAGGGAAACTAAAAGGTAGAAGTGAATACACGAGAGATAGATAATCTCCCCTACATGAGAGATAGATAATACAAAGATCATGGACAAAGGAGATCAAATCATGAGCAAAGATGAGTAATGGTAGTCCAGCATAACTTGAACATGGCATAGAGAAAGGAATAAAGTCTAGAAAAATAGGAAAGGCCACTTTGGAAAGAAATTCAAATGCTAAATAGAAGACTATGTTTTATCAGAGAAGTAATAGGAAGCTGCTGGAGTTTATTGAGTAGTGAGGGAAAAGGATTGGGATCACATCTCTACTTAGGAGAATTACTATGGCAACCGATTGGAGGATGAATTAGAGTGGGGAGAGAATTGAGGCAGAAAGACCAATTAAAAATATCTTTCACTAGTTCAGGCAAGAGGAAATGAGGGCTCGTGCTAAGGTGTTGGTTGGTTGTATGAGAAGAAATAAGAGGGCATAGATGAGAGGTGTTGGTAGAAAAGACAAGATGTGACATCAAATTTGATCCGTAGAGTGCATATCTGTAAAGAATCCAGGTGACTCAGAGGATAGTGTCAACCTTTGCAGCAACAGAGCAGTTTGGAAAGGGATGAGTATTTGGGGACAAAGATAATGAATTCTGTTTTATGTGGAGTTTTAGGTACTTAATGGAAATCTCATTTGTGATGTCTAAAAGGGACCTGTGCAGATCTCTATCTCAAGATGGAAACTGGAGCTCTCTGGACCTGGGAATCACTATCTTCATGGAATTGATATGGGAGCTAATGGGCTCTCTAAGTGAGATAACAGAGGAAAAAAGAGAAAAGGGCCTAGGACAGAGTCTGGTGTGTCACCTTCATGACACTGATGAAAATCCAGCAAAAGGAGACTGAGAAGGATCAGCTGGTTGGGGAAGAAACAGGAGAGAACAGGGTCATGCAAACCTAAAGAGGAGAGAGGTTCCAGAAGGAAATAACGATCAACAATGTGTAAAGGCTGCAGAGAAGATGAGAAAAATGAGAAATAAGAAAAGAGCATTGGCTTTGGCAACTAAAAGACTGCTGGAGAGGGCAGAATACCAGGCATTCAGCACTGTAGAGCTCTGTGAATAGATGTTGATATTAGACCTGTCACTCACTATTCCTAACTTTCCACAACTACTAAAATACTTTTTGGGGGCACTAGTAAAATTTTTCCATTTTAAGAAGTCCACTTTGGCTAGAAGTATGCTGGATGTGGGGAAATGCTAAGCAAATTTGTAATGAGAGGTCATGTTTTTATTTGCATATTCCCTTGTGGTCTATGGGACTCACTCACTATTTTAATCAGTCAAACCATTATGCCGTTCAGTGGAGATGAACCCAAACCATGCCATTAATTTTCTTCCTGGTAGATGGAACTTGACTCCTTTGCTTTTCATTTTACTCTCCTTCATGTGTCAAAAGCTAAAATTATCCTCAATGATAAGTGATGGAGTTTCTGAGTTTTCTCTAGAAGGATGATAGAATTTGGAACTAGAAGGGACCTTAGAAGATATGTATTTCAGTTACCTCCTTTTCCACATGATAAACTGAAGCCCGGAGAAGACAATTAATGGAAAAGCTAATTTATTATGTGCCAGACATTCTATTATTCACTAGTAATAAAAATACAAAATTGAGATACATCTTGCACTTGAGGATCTTACATCCTATTGGAGAAGACATTATATATAACAGTATTGATCAGGGAAGGGATTTTGGTCTGGGAAGTTCTTTTCCAGTAGCAATGGGAATATTGATTATTATTGTATATTAATTTATATTTATATAATATAATTAACAGGGATTACTATTCTCCAAGTAAGGTTTAGGAGATGGGTCAGATTTTATGTATCCGAGTACAGGACCAATGAGAAGACAAGGTGAGTGACAGTGCCTGGTAGCTGACTGGATAGGATGCAAACATGGTTTACAGTGGTCCCTTGACAGACGAGTTTAATTCCTTCCATGGCCAAGCTTCTAACTCAATTTGCTCGTGTTTCAAACTGAATTTCCCTATTTAAATGAATGGAAATGCAATTAATCCATTTTGGACCCCCCAAATACATGAATTTCTTGTTTTATATGCTTTTGAATATGAAAATGTACTTTATAAATAATAAATATAGATAGATAATGAGAAAGAATGTAAAGAAAACTGGCTTATGCAATGTTATTTACCTACAAGGTTAGGTGAAGATTCTGGCGCAAAAGGTTTTCATTTTGTGTGCTATCACTTAATATAACTTACTCTCTACACACATAATGCTACATTTAAATGAAAATTAACCTTGCACATTAGTTATGACATGTCACTTTATTGCTAAACTTAATTGCTATTTTTTTACTTTACTTATTATCATTTTCTTCATTAAATTTTGGCTGTTTGGCCACACTTTTCCTGATTTCACTTAGGGGCCAGTTCACAAAAGCCTTTCCGTGGAAGTTTGTTTCTTCCTCCCTTTCAGAATGTTTTGATAAAGTGTGAAACATGTCATCACACAGCTCCCACGCACAACTTTTTCTGTGTGTCTTTTCAATAAGCTGTATTTAATTTCCCCCCAAATCCTCAACATTTCCTTAATCTCCCTTATACTGATTGTCTCATCCACCTTGGGCTCCTCCGATAGGCAAACGCTCATGATTCTAATATCTGCTCATGACTTCAAGCAAAAAATCCCAACCATGACTGCTCCCATCTCAAATCTCCCATGACTTAAGGTGCTCGTGTATCAAGGTACCACTGTAGCTTAAATCAAATTAAGTGAATCGATACCTGTTCTACAACTGGGTTAGTGAGAAGAGGGAAAGGCATGCATGATATTTGCAGAAATAGGAAGTGACTTTATAAAGGCATACAGATAAAACAGTTAGTATTTAAACCCAATTCTTACTTCAAATCGAACCTGCTTTCCATTGTACCGCAGCTACTTTCCTATGAACTTTATAAACAAACACCCAGAAGAGGAAGATTTTTCAATAAAAGTCAGTTAAAAATACCTAACGTTTGAGGTTCCGGATTAAGATGACAGCAGAGTAAGAAGCAGCTCTTAACCTCTCCTGACCAAAACACACAAAACTCCTCAAGGGGACATAAAAACAAGTCCAGACGAACGAAGGAACCCCACAACAGGGCACAGCGTGGAAGGTACGTGGAATCGGGGCATTTCCATGCTATAAAGGGGTGAAACAGCTCTCACTAAATTGCGTGCTGAGCAACCACCCCACCCCCACCCCCTCCACACACAACACCTCTAGCGCCGAAGCCAGCTAAAAAGAAATAGAGCAAGTGTGGGGCACCCATCAAGTCATTGGCAGCTCGGGGGCCTGTTCCTGAGAGCAGCAAGATTTAGGACCCAAAAAAGCTAACGAACGCACACAAAATCTGAGCGCGGGAGCAGGGTGCCAAGAGAGGACACAGGGTGCAGAATACGTGCTCAGAACACAGGCGCGGGCGGAGGCGTGGGTGGGGGCAGACACAGCCACAAGCTAAAGCTCTGAAACCCTGAGTGGGGAACCAGTGCAGACGGGTACACGACTGTGGAAGCAGCACCCTTAGACTTGTAAAGAAACCTCTGGCAGAGGATCAAGCAAGGGGGTCCACCAGGGGGCTTGACCTTGGAAAAAACCAGAACTCAGACCTCAGGAGCCAAAAGACCGCGGACAGACCCTGAGTGCGAGGATAAACCTGAGAAGCTGCAGGGCTAACAATGGCTACCCAGTCTCAGGAAGTTCAGAAGAGAAAGATTAACAACAAGAAAAAGAAGTCTTTAACACTTGACAACTTTTACACAGAGAAAATCCAGACAACCGAACAAACAAGCATCCGGATCCTCCTCAAATAAGGAAAACTCCTCACAAGCTATGGAAGAGTTCAAAACTGAGATTTTTGAGGAAAATGGAAGAGATCTGGCAAGAAAATAACAGTTTAAAAGGTAGAATCCTGCAATTGGAAAGTGGGGCTCAGAAACCAAATGAACTGATAAGCAAATTGAACACCAGAAATGACCAGATTGAAAAGGAATACCAGAAGATTATGGCTGAAAAACAGAAGATTATGGCCGAAAAACAGAAGATTATAGCCAAAAACCAAAAGATCAGAGCCGAAAACCGAAAGATTATAGCCGAAAACCAATCCCTAAAGGCTAGAATTAAGAAATCAGAAGCTAATGATCTCTCAAGACAACAAGAACAAATAAAACAAAGTTAAAAGACTGAAAAAATAGAAGGAAACATGAAATATCTCAATGAGA
>NW_025372811.1:0-5053 GCF_016433145.1 Gracilinanus agilis
ATATATTTCATGCTATATGTTATATAATATATTATTATATTATTAATTCATATTACATTAATTTATTATACAGATAATGTATTATATTAATTATAATATTAATGTTTTTATTTATAATATATTTTAAATTTACATGTGCATATATTATATATAGTTGAAAGCAAGCATGAATATGGAGGGGAGGAGGAAGGGAGAGAGGGAGAGAGAAAAAGTACATCCATATACTTGCTTCTGTATATGCTTATATACACACGTGTATTTAGATGGTTAGATCTAGACCTGTGAGTACCAGTGAGGAAAGTCCCTTTGATAGTACAGCTCAGCCCCAACTATGCAAAGTATCATGTTTGCGAACCATTTGGGGCCCTGAAATGATAAATGATTTGCTCAGGGTTACACAGTATTTAGGGAATACCCAATTTATCCTGACTCAGAGGCTAATTCTTCTCTGTCCACTATATCATGTTACCTCTCAGGTTAATGATATAATACAAATACCTCATGTTTAGACAGGATGTCCTAAAAGTTTTAGTACCATTTCTAATTTTAATAGCTTAATTAAAGCTAATTAAGAGGCAGTCAGTTGGTGTAGTAAATAGTGTGGACAGACCGTGACCTGAGTTCAAATCTAGCCTCAGATTTTTGCTAGTTTTATGACCCTGGCCAAGTCACTGAGTCCAGTTTGCCTCAGTTTCCTCTTGTATAAAATGAGCTGGAGAAGGGAATGCAAAACACTCCAAAATATTTTGCCAAGAAAACTCCAAATGGGGTAAGGAACCCTTGAATGAAACTGAAATGACGGAACCACAACAAAAGTTTAATTAAGCTCCATTTTGACGGAATTCTTTATACTCTTAAATTGATCTATTTGTGAGGAACAAATCAGATAATATGTGTCAATTTTAATGTCTTGAAACTGTGCTCAGATTTTTCTTTTTCTTTTTCTTTTTTTAAACCCTTGTACTTCGGTGTATTGTCTCATAAGTGGAAGATTGGTAAGGGTGGGCAATGGGGGTCAAGTGACTTGCCCAAGGTCACACAGCTGGGAAGTGGCTGAGGCCGGGTTTGAACCTAGGACCTCCCGTCTCTAGGCCTGACTCTCACTCCACTGAGCTACCCAGCTGCCCCCCTGTGCTCAGATTTTTTAAAACACTCCATTTTTAAAGTTTACAAAGCACTTTGTTAAGAAAAACCACGTGAAAGAAAAGTGGGTCCCATTTTATGGAGAAAAATGAAGCCCAGAGAGTTTGTGATGAGCTAAGTTTAAAAATACGAAGGATCTGAATTTAGGATTCTAACATAGTTCTCCTGAATCCAATTCCAGTGTACTTTCCACTATCCCACATGTCTTCAAGAGATGTATAGCCTGGACAAAGAACTGATATCTTACAATCCTCTTTCTCCATTACCACTTATTTTTAAATGAGAGATGAAGTCATTAGGTGAGATTTTTGTACCGTCCTCTTCTTCCAACTTTTATTGAATGTTCTTCAGAGGTATAATGGAACCAGCTCAAACTGACTAGTGAGAGGTGAGAGTTAAATTTTCAGCATGACCATTTATACTTCAAGAATTATCAAATACTATATATTCCATTGTTTTGTCAGTTGTCTAAAATTAAGAAACTGATGGAGAAAATGTTGCTAAGATTAAACTAAAAGAGCATTTGTACACTTCCCCTACAGAGAAATTGTTAAAAGAAGTTATTAAGTTTTTAAAACTTAACCCACCACTGGTGCTATATGTAGTACCATCTGATAGATTCTTGGGAAATTAAGCATCATCCAGGTCTCTACTCTCAAAATTTTAGAAGATAGCTAACAATTGGAGGTAATATAATGATGTATAGAAACTCTTGGTTCTCTCCATACCCTCCATTCATTGTTCTGCAAGTTGGTTGTTTTTTTATATATTTATAAAAAATATTTATATAGTCCATATAAATACAGAGAGGTGCTGCCACAGCTCAAGGCTCATTGATGTTAACCAAGGCTAATTTCAGAAAGAAGGAGTCATATAAACCTGAAACCATTCCATCCCAGGCTCATGCCTAGCAAAACTTAAACTAGGTGTTTCCCTTCATTTATGGTTGAAGCCAGAACCATTGTTTATAAAGGGGGGTGGGGAAGCACACTGACTCTGTGTTGAGTCTAAAGTCAATGGTTTACCCAGATTTACAGCTCACTTTGCAGCTCCTGCCCCGCAGTAAAGTACTCCTACCAGGGCTTGAGTTTCATCAGGAGAGTTTGCTTCAACTGCCAAATTACATGTTGATAGAAGGAAACGAGCCTTTAGCTACTGGAAATTTAGGATGCCAAGTACAACATTCCTAAGAAAATATGGAAGCAGTGATCATTGTTTATAGCCTACCTCTTCACTCAGCACAGCTTCTGGGGCCTGAGTTCCAGGAGGACTCAAGAGAGTAGGATTTGGGGAGGGGGGAGTGGAGATACACATGAGCCTGCTTGAGATCTGATTTTTCAGTTAATTAAGCTGAAAAAACACGATCCAGGAAATTTTACTTCCTTGGAAGGAGAGGTGGAGAATCAATAAAGTCCTGAACCTGGAGTCAAGAAGATTAACATTTGAATTCTATCTCAGACATTTACCAGCTGGATGATTCTGGGCAAATTAATTCATCTCTCAGTCTCAGTTACTCATCTATAAAATGGGGATAAGAATATTAGGGCTGTTCTGAGGATCAAATAGAATTTTACATATATACATATATATATATATATATATATATATATATATGTAAATAAACACAAATACACACACAGAGGTTCTTTTGGGGGGGAAAGGATGAAGGAAGAATGAAGGGTGTAGATGTATAACTATCTTAAACAAATACAAAAGGGTTGTGACAATGTGAGTGACTGGCAGTTGGAATCCAACTGCCACTTAGACTAAATCAGCTAGGGATATCTTACTTCTACCGGGAAAGACACAACAGGAATAAAAAACACTTTTTAATAATGATTTTAAAGGGTAAAGGCAGTAGAGAGAGGTCACCCTAACCTAGTTACCTAAGTACAAACTCAGGAACTGGGAGTTGGGTCAGGATCTACACTATTTTAACCCAAATGACAACTAAACTAAGGGTCTAAACTAAACTAAATCTTTAACTAGAATAAAAGAGGGCTGGAGAGGTGGGATTCTCACTACACTGGTCCACAGTGCTCCAAGATGCCACAAATGTCAGAGGAAACCAGGATCAAGTTTTTTCCACAGCCAGTTAATCCTCAAAAAGCTCTAGGAAGTAAGTAGATAATTCTGCTGTCCCACCAACAGCTATCTAAGACCTTTCTCTATCTTGGCCATGATAGTTGATTGAAATATCTTCTTCTCAGTGATATCCCACTCTGTCAGCTCCTTGGATATTTGGCAAAGCTGGACCACACAGCCAAAACCTTCTTCCTTCAGCTTGGCCAAACAACACTCTCTCTTCAAACACTGGCTTCATTCCATTATGGAATGTCCATCAAGTACAAGATTTCTTCAAGCTGTCATCTATACTCCTCCTCATTACTATATATATATATGTATATATATATATAGTAAATTTTAAAGCAATATATATGTAGTGTGATTATCTTGATGAGTGTGGCTCACAGGGAGGGAAGACTAGATAGATATTTTATTCTCTTACCTTCCTCCAAAGGAGATTTCCATTTCTGCCAGGAAGAGAAACAGGGATTAGGACCAGAGCTTGGCACTTGGCTTTCCTCAGAAAGAGGGAGAACTGGGGTATAAGTATATCTGTCAGCTCTCTTAAAATATTATTAGTCTAAAGGATGCGGTGTGAAAATAAAATGGGTTAATTTCTTCCATGAAAGAGCCTATAGACTAATGTGATAATATAGTGTTTACATAGATAAATAAATACAGAGTTGAGAGTGCATATTAAAAACTGGAGATTAAGAAACACCTCACTAGGAAATAAAAGTTTTGAAGAAATTTAGGGATGAAGAGATCGAAGTCCATTCCAAAAACTATGAGGGACAGTTTGTATTAGTTCACAGAAGAGGACGATGGGCTGTTTCGTACTGGGAACATCTAGGAGGCCAGTTTGAATGGAACAAGGCGAGGGGCAGCTGGGTAGCTCAGTGGATTGAGAGTCAGGCCTAGAGATGGGAGGTCCTCCGTTCAAAGCTGGCCTCAGACACTTCCCAGCTGTGTGACCCTGGGCAAGTCACTTGACCCCCATTGCCCATCCTTACCACTCTTCCACCTATGAGCCAATACACAGAAGTTAAGGGTTAAAAACAATAATAATAAAAAAAAGAATGGAACAAGGAGCAATCTGAAAATAAGACTCAGAAGGAAGATGGGAGGTACACTGTACATATCTTTAAGAAAGTGGCTTAGTGGTTATTATTTTATCTGATGATAAATGAGGAGCCAGGGGAGATGTTTGAGTAAAGAAATGACATGCTGATATTTTGTGTCAGGAATTGTAATTTGGCAGCTGTGTAGAAGGCCAAATTAGAAAAGAGCCTGGAAAGAAAAAGAACAATTACAAGATGAAGGGAGTGTGCAAACATTGGTTACTGGGTGGATATTGGTGCTCTAAACAGAGAAAATTAGAGGCGAGATTGTTGTGAGAAGAAATAAGATGAGTTCTACTTTAAACATGTTGAATTAGAGATACCCAAAAGTATGTTCAATGATAGATGTCCAGCTGAGAGTCAATAAAGAGAGAATAAATATTTGCATCAAAGAGAGAGAAAGGTTTAATCTTCAATTTCCTTTCTAGAATTTACTTTGTGAGCAGCCTTGCCCCTTTGAGAAATTTTCACCTGAGAGTCTTTTCTCCAGATTGTTGAGTCTCTGAGACCATTTTGTGAGACGTCCTACCTATATTCATTTCACTCTCTGCTCATTTTACTCTCTAGATTTCTCTGCCTCATTGCCATCAGCCTTACCCTCCTCCCAGATCCAGGCTTTCCCTCTGCTCTTTGTGTTTTTCCTTCTCCTATTACAATGTAAGCACTTTGAGAGGAAGGACTATCTTATTTGCTTATAGCTTTATATTATATTATATATATAT
>NW_025372812.1:0-1774 GCF_016433145.1 Gracilinanus agilis
GCATGGGTCGGGGTGGACATGATTGAGGGTGTGGACTCGAAACTACCACACCAATGCAACTACCAACAATTTGGAAATAGGTCTTGATCAAGGACACATGACAAAACTAGTGGAAATGTGCATCGGCCATGGGTGGGGGGAGTGCGGGGGGTGAAGGGGAAAGTAGGAGCATGAATCATGTAACCATGTTAAAAATGAATATTAATAAATGATTTTTAAAAAAGTGTGTTTACTGATTTGGAACTTTCATATAGATGGTAAATTACTTTTAGACTTCTTTTGAGAACTGTTTATCCAAATGTTTTTTTTTTACTTAAAACCCTTCCTTAGCTTTCATCTTAGAATCAATACTAAGTACTAGTTCCAAGACAGAAGAGCAATAAGGGCTAGGCAATGAGGGTTAAGTGGCTTGCCCAGAGACACACAGCTAGGAAGTTTCTGAGACCAGATTTGACTCTAGGGCCTTCTGTCTCTCAATCCACTGAGCTACCTAGCTGCCCCTATTCAAATGCTTTTAAGTACTTCTATATTTGGAATGTATTTTGGTGCTATTCCTCTTTGTTGACTACATATCTTCGATATCAACCCCTTCTCAGAGATATCTGAAGATTACTACCCCCCCCCAGTTGACTGCCTTCCTTCTTATCTATATTTTAAAATTAAATTAAATTTATTTTCAAACAACAATTATTGCTTGGTAAACCATTTAAGCCCATAACTCTTTTCTCTGGAATGGAACTCCTAACTACAAGTTCCCTTCTCAATCAGCCCTAGATCTGTGTCTCAAGAGTGGATAGTTAGCAAAAGAACTGCCAGTTGGTAGCTATTTTTAGCAAGTTTAGGTTCTCTTCTTGTTTCCGGATTTAGGATCTCTTCTTGCCCTGATGAACAGGCTCTCCCTGAGATGGAATGTTCATTTCCTAGCTAGACTTTATATCTAGTATCCTCAGACCTCTATGTCTGTCTCCCTAAGCTGATCTAGACTAAAAAAATGACTCACTTTTATTTTTTTTCTTAGATTTTTGACCAAGACTCAGTCTAGTGCACTTTCTAGATCTGTTTGGAAGAGTTGTGTGGTAGAGCTGGGTTATACATACTCATCCTGATGCTCCTCCAACTTGGCTCCACTTCCTCTGTGTATATTTTTAACCAGTCTAAAATTCTAGAGTCATAGATATTCCTCACTATATGGCAAATTTCCCCATACTAGATTGTAAGTTCCATGAGGGAAAGAAACATATCTTTCTAGCATATCCATAGTGCCAATTTAACAAAATTGCAATGAATAGAATTAACCTTCCCAACTAGACCATTAATATTTAGGGCAGGGATTGTTTTCATGTTTTATATCCCTCAAAGGACCAACTCTAGGAGTATGTAGACAGATGGCAATTAAACAAACTTGGAATACTTTTGTATATAAATTACAAAAAATTCATTACTTTAGAGAAAGCAAGAAAAATTAGAAAACAGAAAAAATTCAACTAATTCCGATTAGGCATTCCGGATCTTAAAAATTATAGTAGCAATGAAGATAAAGTGCCATCCTAAAATGTACTCAATGCTGCAGCAAAAGAGGTGATTAAAGAAGAAAAGAACTCATGTGAATACCAAGTAACAGAGGTACTAGGAAAGCAAGAATAATTATTATTAGGGCATGGCACTTTGGAAAATGAACAAATGAACAAATGTTAACAAAGTATTTTTAATGACTTAGTCATTAATAAAACTTTATTAAATAACTTTATTAAATATAATACTTTATTATAAAACT
>NW_025372813.1:0-3123 GCF_016433145.1 Gracilinanus agilis
AATAAATACTCAAGAATATGCTTATTTTGGGGGCTAAGATGGCGGCAGAGTAAAAAGCAGCGTCTAAACCTCTCCTAACCAAAACATACAGCACTCCTCAAGGGGACATAAAAACAAATCCAGATGAAAGGAGGGACCCCACAACAGGGCGCAGCATGGAAGGTATGCGGAATCGGGGTATTTCCAGGTGAAAAAGGGGTGAGACAGCTCTCACTAAATCACAGGCTGAGCAACCCCCCCCCAGACACACACACACACACACACACACACACACACACACACACACACACACACACACTCTATGNCACACACACACACACACACACACACACACACACACACACACACACACCCCACCTATAGCGCCAAAGCCAGCTCAAAAGAAATAAAGCAAGTTTGGGGCACCCATTGAGTCATTGGCAGCTCCAGGGCCTGTTCCTGAGAGCAGCAAGACTTAGGACCCCAAAAGGCTAAAGAACGCACAGGGACTTTGAGCGTGGACACAGACATGAGCAAAGGCTCTGAAACCCTGAGTGGGGAACGACTGTGGAAGCAGTGTCCAGAGACTTGTAAAGGAACCTCCATCAGAGGATCAAGCAAGGGGGTCCACCAGGGGGCTTGACCTTGAGAGCACAGACAGACCCTGATCGTGAGGATAAAGCTGAGAAGCGGCTGGGCTAACAATGGCAACCCAGAATCAGGAAGCTCAGAAGAGAAAGATTAACAACAACAAGAAGAAATCTTTAATACTCGACAACCTTTACACAGAGAAAATCCAGACAACTGAGCAAACAGAAGAGGAGAACAAACAAGCAATCACATCTGAACCCTCCAAAAATAATGAAAACTGGTCACAAGCTCTTGAAGAGTTCAAATCTGAGATGATGAGAAAGTTGGAAAAGATTTGGCTAGAGAAATGGGAAATAGCTCAAAAGGAAATCAGGCAAGAAAATAACAGTTTAAGAGGCAGAATTTTGCAACTGGAAAGTGAGGCTCAGAAATCAAATGAACTGATAAGCAAATTGAACACCAGAAATGACCAGATTGAAAGGGAAAGCCAGTCCCTAAAGGCTAGGATTGAGCAATTAGAAGCTAATGATCTCTCAAGACAGCAAGAACAAATAAAACAAAGTCAAAAACTGAAAAAATAGAAGGAAACATGAAATATCTCAATGAGAAAGTGACAGACCAAGAAAACCAGTCTAGAAGAGACAATTTGAAAATCATTGGTCTCCTTGAAAAAGTACAAATTAATAGAAATTTGGACTCCATACTAAAAGAAATTATTCAGCAAAATTGCCCTGAAGTTCTACAACAAGAGGGCAATATAGACATTGAAAGAATCCATAGATCACCCTCTACTCTAGACCCAGAAAAGGCAACACCCAGGAATATAATAGCCAAATTCAAGAGCTTCCAAGTAAAAGAAAAAAATCTTACAAGAAGCCAGAAAGAGACAATTCAAATATCAAGGAGCACCAATCAGGATCACACAGGATCTGGCAGCCTCCATGCTAAAAGACCGCAAGGCTTGGAATATGATATTCAGAAAGGCAAGAGAACTGGGCTTGCAACCACAGATCAACTACCCATCAAAATTGACTATATACTTCCAGGGGAAAGTATGGGCATTCAACAAAATTGAAGATTTCCAAGTATTTGCACAGAAAATACCAGGACTAAATGGAAAGTTTGATATCCAACCACAAAAATCAAGAGAAACATGAAAAGGTAAATAAGAAACAGAGGGGAAAGAAAGAAAACTCATAATTTTTAAATTTGCCTTTTTAAGGGCCTCAACAAGATCTAATTATCTGTATTCCTTTGTGGAGAAATGCTATGTATAATTCTCTGTAGTGAACTCTATTCACTATTATAGTATTCACTATTATAGTAATCAGAAGAATAATTCATAGGGAGAGGGTGGAATACTAAATGGTCTAAGATGATATGGGGGGTGGGAAAGAGGGGGGTGAACAGCGGGGGACACCAAGGGAAACTTGAGAGAATAAGAAAAATAGGATATTCTATTACACACAAAGAGGATGTGGGAAGGAGAGGGGACAAATACTATTATAAGAAGGAGAGGAAGAGAGCATTAAGAGGCAATATTTAAACCTTACTCTCAGTGTAATCAACCTGGAGAGGGAAGAGTAGCTATATACTATCCATTGGGATATAAAACTCTTATTTAACCCTACTGAGAAAGTCAGAAGGGATAAACCAAGGGGAGCAGGGGAGTGGGGAGGTCAAAAAAGGGAGGGGAGAAAAAGGGGGAGGGAATTCATTAGGCCTTTAAAAATAAAAAGAGGGGAATAATAAGGAAGGGGGTAGAAAGGGAAGTTAATCAAGGGAGGGGATAAGGGATAATGGCTTAAAGCAAATCACTGGTTTAAAAGGAAATAGTTTAAGAAGAAAGGGTAGGAATAGGGGAGGATACGAAAATGTCAGCAAATGCACAACTGATAATTATAACTCTGAATGTGAATGGGATGAACTTGCTCATAAAATGGAAGCAAATAACAGAGTGGATTAGAAACCAAAATCCTACCATATGTTGTCTACAAGAAACACATATGAGGCGGGTGGACATACACAAGTTTAAGGTTCAGGATTTGAGCAAAATCTTTTGGGCTTCAAATGAGAAAAAAAGGCAGGAGTGGCAATCATGATCTCTGACAAAGCCAAAGTAAAAATAGGTATGATTAAAAAAAGACAGGGATGGTAATTACATCCTGATAAAAGGCAGTATAGACAATGAAGAAATAACATTGCTCAATATGTATGCACCAAATGGCATAGCATCGAAATTCATAAAGGAGAAACTGGCAGAGCTCAAGAAGGAAATAGATAGCAAAACCATACTAGTGGGAGATCTAAATATTCCTCTTTCAGATCTAGATAAATCAAACCAAAAAATAAATAAGAAAGAGATAAGAGAGGTGAATGAAGTCCTAGAAAAATTAGATTTAGTAGATATGTGGAGAAAAATAAGGACAAAAAGGAATACACCTTTTTAGCTGCACATGGTACATTGACAAAGATTGACTATGTAATAGGGCATAGAAACATTGCAAACAAATGCAAAAGAGCAGAAATAATAAATGTAACCTTCTCAGATCA
>NW_025372813.1:3183-4797 GCF_016433145.1 Gracilinanus agilis
GGAAATTTATATCCTTGAGTGCATATATTAACAAATTAAGGAGGGCAGAGATTAATGAATTGGGCATACAACTCAAAAAAATTAGAAAGCGAGCAAATTAAAAATCCCCAGATGAAAACTAAATTAGAAATACTAAAAATCAAGGGAGAAATTACTAAAATTGAAAGTAAAAGAACTATTGAATTAATAAATAAGACTAGAAGCTGGTATTTTGAAAAAAACAGAAAAAATAGACAAAGTACTGGTCAATCTAATAAAAAAAAGGAAAGAAGAAAAACAAATTGACAGTATCAAAGATGAAAAGGGAGACCTCACCTCTAATGAAGGGGAAATTAAGGCAATCATTAAGAACTATTTTGCCCAATTATATGGCAACAAATATAACAATTTAGGAGATATGGATGAATATTTACAAAAACATAAATTGCCTAGATTAACAGCAGAAGAAATAGAATACCTAAATAATCCCATATCAGAAAAAGAAATTGAACAAGTCATCAAAGAACTCCCTAAGAAAAAATCACCAGGGCCTGATGGATTCACAAGCGAATTCTATCAGACATTCAAAGAGCAACTAATCCCAATACTATATAAATTATTTGATATGATAAGCAAAGAAGGAGTCCTACCAAATTCCTTTTATGACATAAATATGGTACTGATTCCAAAGCCAGGTAGATCAAAAACAGAGAAAGAAAACTACAGATCAATCTCCCTAATGAACATAGATACAAAAATCTTAAATAGAATACTAGCAAAGAGACTCCAGCAAGTAATTAAGAAGATCATCCACCATGATTAGGTGGGATTTATACCAGGAATGCAAGGATGGTTCAACATTAGGAAAACCATCCATATAATTGACCATATCAACAGTCTAACAAACAAATCACATGATTATCTCAATAGAAGCTGGAAAAGCCTTTGACAAAATACAGCATTCATTCCTATTGAAAACACTGAAAAGTATAGGAATAGAAGGACCTTTCCTAAAAATAATAAACAGTATATACCTAAAACCATCAACAAACATCATATGCAATGGGGATAAATTAGAAGCCTTCCCAATAAGATGAGGAGTAAAACAAGGATGCCCATTATCACCTCTATTATTCAACATACTACTAGAAACACTAGCAATAGCAATTAGAGAAGAAAAAGAAATTGAAGGTATCAAAATAGGTAATGAGGAGACTAAGCTATCACTCTTTGCAGATGATATGATGGTCTACTTAAAAAATCCTAGAGAATCAACTAAGAAGCTTATAGAAATGATCAACAACTTTAGCAAAGTTGCAGGATACAAAATAAATGCACATAAATCATCAGCATTTCTATATATTTCCAACACATCACAGCAGCAAGAGGTAGAAAGAGAAACACCATTTAAAATCACCCTAGACAATATAAAATATTTAGGAATCTACCAAAACAAACACAGGAATCATACGAATACGACTACAAAACACTTTCCAAACAAATAAAACTGAATCTAAACAATTGGAAAGCCATTGATTGCTCATGGGTAGGACAAGCTAACATAATAAAAATGACCATTCTACCCAAATTAATTTACCTATTTAGCGCCATACCTATCAAACTACCAAAAAACTT
>NW_025372813.1:4897-5153 GCF_016433145.1 Gracilinanus agilis
GACTTGGGGTAAATGACATCAACAAGACAGTGTATGATAAACCCAAAGAGCCCAACTTTTGGGACATGAATCCACTATTTGACAAAAACTGCTGGGAAAATTGGAAAACAATATGGGAGAGTTTAGGTTTAGATCAACATCTCACACCCTACACCAAAATAAATTCAGAATGGGTGAATGACTTGAATATAAAGAGGGAAACTATAAATAAGTTAAGTGAACACAGAATAGTATACTTGTCAGATCTCTGGGAAAG
>NW_025372814.1:0-5617 GCF_016433145.1 Gracilinanus agilis
AAAGAAAGGAAGGAAGAAAGAGAGGGAGGAAGGGAGGGAGGGAGGGAGGAAGGGAGGGAAGGAGAAAAACAAAAAAGTTGTTTTTTTTAATTGTAATTTTCTTTTTTAAATGATTTTACAGGACTGATACACTGGCTACCTAAAAGATAAGAAGATGCTAACTCTCCATCCTTCCTTTTTTAATATAGCTACTGCAGAAAGTAAGAAAGAAGAAGAGAAGGAGAAGGAGAAGGAGAGGGAGAGAGAAACAAAAAAAGTTACTTTTATTCGCATGTGGGATTGTTACTCCTTCGCAACCATCCCCTTCTCCAGCCAGTGTACCCATAAATACACACACCCACATTCACTCACATCTGTGTCCCTTGACAAGAAGTTTCCCCAACCTGTCTGAGAGTCCAGTGTTTATGTACAGTATAGGTTCCTTTCATTAGAGCCTGGAACCCAGCTGGTCATGAGGGCCCTCTAGTGCCTAGCCAGACACATGTATTGTGGTGGGTGTTATAGGCAGAGCAATTCCATTTTAACCATCTTGTTTGCACATTTTATTTTTTGCTGGAAATTGGTGATGATATGTTATAAAACTCAGCTGAAAGGAAGGGAGGAAATGAGTGTCTGGAAAAAATCAGAATTTATTAGAACTAATTACTATCCTTGCCAAACATTCACAGAAGTAGACGGCCAGGTCTCTGCAGCAGCAGCAGCAGGAACCATGCTGAGCCCCTGAAGATTTTGTGGGTACCCCTGAAATGCCAAAGAAGTCATGCTGCCAACATCACCGTGTCTGACCACAAGATCATAACAGGCTATTAAATACCTGATCATTGAAGATTATGTTTCCAATAAGGTTGTTTTTTTCTGTCACTTCATCACTGTGCGGCAATAGCTCTGGACCCTCCAAGGCTACAACAGAAGCATGTACCGGTGGTCTGGCATATCTACAGAACTGGAAAACCCGTGAGTCCAGGCTATGCAGACTGTGCGCTTTTGTCCAGAGAGCAGACCCCTGAGATGTGAAGGGGTTCCTTGTTAGAGGAATGATGGGCATGTGATGAATCTCTAACTCATGCAGGTCATCTCTCTGGGCAGCAGAGGAGAGGTGGGCATCTGAGTTTGTTGGGAATTAGAGAAGAGGAAGAAATCCAGGAGGGATGGAAATGCAGATGTTGTTGGGTAGTTTTTGTTTGATAATGGAATGAAATGAGATACTTCTAGGTCATTCAACAGAGAACAAAAGAAAATCTACTTAGCCATACCATAAGGATATTTAACAAGAAAGAGGCTTTAAGGACACCTCCAGTTGATAGGCTGAATGAAGTTCCCTTGCCTAGGCTGCCCATCGTGGTTCTCCAGTCAAGCATCAAATGGCACCTGGAGTCCTTTTTGGCTGTTTTGCACTTAGGTAATCAAGAAGTTATGTCAATTTAAAAAAAAAAATGTTTTTAGTATCTTGAGCTAATTACAACTCCAGGATGTTTTGAATACCTTTTATGGAAAAACTAGCCTAAATTGCTGGGGGGTGGGAGCAAGGTTAAGGTGTTGCTCCTACCACAATTGGCTGAACACCAAAGGGAAAGGTAGAGCTGGGGGCATCTCAGGCCCCTTCTCACTCGAGATCCAGGATCCTCTGTTTTTTGGTGGTAACTAAAATGTCAAGATCATCACAATTTCTACAATCTCCCCAAACCAGCTGTCAGTCTGACCTGGGGACCTGCATCTCAGATGAGATGCCCCAGACCAGCATGGCTTTAGCAGGTACTATTGTCCTATATCTCCACTTTAAAAAACAAAATGGAAATCCAGTACTGTCCTTTCCAGTGATCCTCTGCTTTCTCTTTCCACCATTCCCTCTCAAGCCCTCCTTTACTGTTCTCTTGTATCTGGTGCTCATTGAAACCTAACTTTTCTCCTAAAAACCTCACACCTTTTGACACTCTCAAGGCAGGCTGCTCACTCCCTCCCACCCACTGACACGTAGGGCCAAAGGAGGAGCCGGCATACTCTGAGCTTCCCAATGCCATTTTCCAACCCTTCCTTGGTCACTACCTTTCAATGGCAACCATCTCTCTTCCTTTTCAAGATTCACTTTTTCCTGGTCAAGATCATTACAATCACAATAAAATTAGCATTTATGTAGGCTCTAAGGATTTCGAAGTGATTTACATACATTATCTTCTTTAATCCTCCCCACTCAGAGGTAGGTGTTATTATCTTCATCTTCTTAGAGAGAAGAAACTGAAGATGGGAGAAGTTAGACGACTTGCCTAGAATCACAGTTAGTGTCAGAGGTAAGAATTGAACTCTGATCTTCTTGACTCCAAGCCCAGGTCATCCATGGACACCTGGCTGTCATCTATGGATCTCCAGGTCACTTTTTCTCCTCCCTAAAAAGTTAATACTTGGTTCACAGTCTTTATCACAACTCTTATCTTCTGCCATAATTTTAGACACCGGCTTTCTTGGCTTCTTTGTTAGTTAGTCTAACTTCAATCATATGTAGGCAGGGGGAAAGGACCTACTTGTGTAATTTGTATTATTTATGTCTGTTCTTTTTGTGGTGGCAAAGGACTGGAAAATGAAGAGTTGTCCATCAATTGGGGAATGACTGAACAAGTTGTGGTCTATGATCATAATAGAATATTATTCTGCCATAATAAAATACAAACAAGACAATCACAAAAAATCTGGAAAGATTTACATGAAATGATGCAAAGTGAAATGAGCAGAACCAGGAGAACATTATACAATAAAATGTATGATGATCAGTCGTGAATGACTCAACTATTATTAGCAATGCAAGGATCCAGGACAACCCAGGGACTCCTGATAAAAAAGGCTAGCCGCAGCTCAAGAAAGAAATGAGGGAGTCTGAATGTAGAGTGACGTACACAATTCTCCACTTTATTTCCACCATAGTGCAGGGGATATGCATCTTCTTTCACAAAATGATGAACATGGAGATGCATGTTATATAATGAAACATGTACAATATATATCATGGGGGAGGTGGGGTTGGGAAAGAGAGAAAACATAGATCACAAAATGATAACTATTAGAAATTATATCAACATGGGGGCAGCTGGGTGGCTCAGTGGATTGAGGGCCAGGCCTAGAGACGGGAAGTCCTAAGTTCAAATCTGGCCTCAGACACTTCCCAGCTGTGTGACCCTGGGCAAGTCACCTAACCCCCATTGCCTACCCTTACCACTCTTCTGCCTTGGAGCCAATATACAGTACTGACTCCAAGATGGAAGGTAAGGGTTTAAAAAAAAAAAAAGAAATTATATCAACATGTAAAAAAAGATTTAAAAAAATTTTAATTTAAAGGTATTTTAAAAAATCAATATATAGGAGTGGTTAGTCATGCGTGCCTTCCTCACCCTACCATATTGCTTTGGCTCATTATTCCCCTAGGCGCTGGAATACCTAAAGTTCCAAGGAAAGACCCAGGCACAGAATCCTAGGGCACTCCACTAGCTACCTTCTTCCAAGTTGCTATTGAGTTTTGATGAAGAACAACTTGTTATCCAAGTAAATCAATCTAGAGTTTGTGATTTTAAATGGAAATCCAAATATTATCTGATAGAATGTTAGCACTGGAAAGTACTTTGGCCTTCATCTAATTCAACTCATTTTAATAATAGCTAGTATTTTATATAACATTTTAAGGTTTGCAAAGTGCTTTACATACAGTATCTCATTTTATTTCACAACCACCCTGGGAAGCAGGTCCTAGTACCAGGGCAGTTGGCTAACATGGTAGACAGAGTATGGGTCCTGGAGTCAGGAAGACTCAACTTCCCGAGTTCAAATCTGATTTCTAACGGTGTGACCCTGGGCAAATCACTTATCCCAGTTTGCCTCAGTTTTCTCATCTATAAAATGACCTGAATAAGGAAATAAATGACTCCAGTATCTTTGCCAAAAAACAACCCAGAAGAGATCACACAGAGTTGGACACAATTAAACGCAACAATGCTATATGACCTGGTTGTTTTGTTGTGTGTATGTGGGGGGGGTTAACATACCTTTTTCAATCATCAAAAATCTGCTTCTTCTCCCAATACCTCCCCACCATCGCCTTCATCACAATATTCTTACAACAGAATAATATTCCATCACATTTTTATACCATAATTTGTTAAGCTTTTCCCCTGCTAATGGGCAACCCCTAGCTCAGTTCTGATTCTTTGCCACTGCAAGAAAATGCATCTGAAAATGTTTTTGCTTGCTGGGGATTAATCCCTCCTTTAATTTACTCTCTCTCTTTCTCCCCTTTCTTCCTTCTCCTCTTGATTCCCTGTTGAGGGAAATGTATGTGTGCCTATTTATTCTCCACTCCTTTGACCATTTCAAATGAGAGGAAGGTTCGCACCCATCTATGGGTGCAGACTTCCATCCGTGCATCCCAATTACCTGAGAGAATTTTCCTCGTCCTTCCATTCCTACATCCTGCCCTGCAATGCCTTCCTTTAACCCTCCCTGTCCATTCTTCCTTTAAGATCATCAGGAAATAACAGAACCGCTCCTAGATCCTCTGTCCGACTCCCTCTTTGACCGCTGGCTGATATAGCATGATAACATGCTAAGAAGACACATGCATCGTCTCCCCATGTTAGAATACATCTTTTCCCTTAAGTCCCTTATGCTTGTTCGCTTTTCTCTAGACTTCAAAGTTTGTATTTCACAGTTTCTCCATAGCTCTGGTCTTTTCATCAGGAATGCTTTGAAGACTTCTATTTCATTAAAAATTCACTTTCCTTGGTGATATTATTGGGGATGAAGACACTAAACGATCACTCTAGTCCAACTATCAATAGTATGGAATTAGGTCTTGATCAATAATACATGTAAAACACAGTGGAATTGTGCATCAGCTAAGGGGGGTTAGGGAGGTTTGAGGGAGAGGGAAAGAACATGAAATATGTAACTATGGGGAAATATTCAAAATAAAAATAAAAAAAAATTCACTCCCCCCCCATAGGATAATACTCAAGTTTTCCTGGTAAATTCTTCTTGGTTGTATGCTTATATTCTTTGCCTTCTCTAACAGTATTTCAAGCTCTCTCCTTCCTTATAGTGATGGTGGCTAAATTGTGGTGACCCTGACTGTGGTTCCTTACTTCTAGAACTCTCTTTGTGGTTGTTTTCAGTCTTTTTTTTTTTCCTTTGATCTGGAAACTTTGGATATGTTCCTGGGAGCTTTCATTTGGGGATTTATTTTTTTTTTTTATTTATTTCGGTGACCAGCAAATACTTTTTATTTCTAACTTGCCCTCTAGTTCTAAGAAATCTAGGCAGTTTTCTTTTATGATTGCTTCTTTCAAGAAAAACTGATAGAAAAGAGGTCTGAATTCTAAATCTGGTGTTGCCCCTGATTTGCTTTGTGACCTTAAAGCAAGTCATTTTCCTTCTACATAATTCAATTTTCTCCATCTTGAACAGAATCTTAGCTTACTTCTAAGGCATGGGATTTGATTTTAATTGATACCTTCTGCTTTTTATATCATATTAATTTCCAAATATACTCCTTCTCCTTCCCATATTTAGTAAGCTTTCCCTGTAAGCAAAAATTAAAAAGAAAAAAAGTTCTGCAAATACATCTGATATAATATAATAA
>NW_025372815.1:0-3559 GCF_016433145.1 Gracilinanus agilis
GAGAGAGAGAGAGCAGAATAGTCAAAGATAGTTTAGGTGAGTTGTAAAAAATGACTTCAATCAGATATTATCAGTGGGAAAAGAGGGGAAAAGAGATTAACAAATGTTCTGAGGTGGTAGATGAATGCATATGTATTATGGCCTAAAAGTTCCTTTTGTGATTCTAATAAACTATGTGAGAGCTTTGAGGGCTTGCTGTTGACCATATGTGTTTCAGGAATAAAGAATAGCTATTCTAATAAGGGTTCTTATTGGCTATAGAAATGGAATCAATGGATCCTATTTTAAAAGAGCAGATGCCTTTAAAATGAGATTCTCTGGGGAGTATCATAGGACTCCAATAAGGGGGAGGAAAGGGCAAATCCTTTACTACTATGGTTTTATGGCAACTTAACTATTCTTATGTGGAGTATAATCTCAGGTAGGTGGGCTTCCAATGTGTGCTGACTTTGTCCTGTCTTGCCTTAACTACATTATATTTATTTTTTGTATATTTTTCCATATATCTATATCTATATACATATATATATGATATTCATATGCAGGTGTTCTTTGTTCCCATAAGAAAGTCAATTGTTTACCAGTGACAGTTTTGTTTTATGAAACCCTCAGGCACCCCTAGATCATCCAAAGTAGAATTAGTAGGTTTGTCTTAGACTAGATAAAATTAGCAGATATAATCTAATCTTCAATACCCTTTTGTCTTAGAAAGTTTCTTCCATTGTATCTTCCATTGCATATAAGAACCCATGTTCTTCAATTCCATGAAAATTCTCATGGTGGAAAATCCCATTCCTGGTACATTTTCCCTGGGACAGCGTTCCCAGGGCTTGGTTCTGAGTGGTGTTCTATATGTTATGACTGTCTGGTGGCCATAAGACCATTGTCTCCCTTGTCCTGATTAAAGACCTGTTCTTTTGTAACTACTTAGGTAGGTTTATTTTTTCCAAGTTAATTCCAGTATGCATTGTTTCATTAAATGTATAAATATGCCCAGATCATAGCTTTGTGTTCTGTACTATTAGGCTTTTAACATATACTTAGTGATTGATTGATGGATTAATCAATTCATGTTTATTCTTTCTTAATCTTAGTCAAAGGAGTACTCAAGGTAGAACTATCCAGGATTGGAGGACATCTTTGAATGGTCCAGAGATTCTGTGTTGAAGCTTACTAAAGTCAGGTTAAATTTCTGGATGGAGAAGATAACTACCACAAAATGAATGACCCAGGACAAAGCCTTCTTATAAAATTATCCAAACCTTGGCATGACTTGTGTCTCTTTTCTTTCCCTCATTTCCAACGAATTTTGTTCATTCTATTCCCATAATAATTCTTCCATGTGTCTCCCCTTCTCGACACAAAGCTTCTACTCCCATAAATGCCCTCAATTCCACCTACCTAGATTATTGCGATAATATACTGTGGGCTCTTCCAATTTAGAATCTCTTCCAACTCTAGGATGGCTTTCATACTTTTGCTGAAATAACCTCTGCTATATAACGATCTGGTTATGTGTTTCTGTTACTAAGAAATCCTAAGGGACTTCATGCTGCCTTCTCATTAAAGTGTATATGGCTTTATCTGAATTAGAAGCACTACAAAATATGGGACAACTCTTCCCACATTACGTTATTTCCTTTCCTATATTCTTAGGTCCAATAAGTTTTGACTATTCAATTCTAAGTCTTTGCTCACACTGTCCTCTCTTCCAGTAAAATTCTCTTCATATTTTAAAACCCAGTTCAAATGAAAGCTCTTCTATAAAGTTTCCTTCATCACCACCTCTCCCTCGTATTCCTTGCAGTAAAAGTATATTGCTTAGACTTACATGGCTCATTTAGACTTCCCTACGTGGATCATTTTTTTTGTCTGTACCTCTTTTAAGTGCTTTTAATGTCACTGTATTTGATTTATAGTAATTAAATATATATTATATTTCCCTAATTGACACTGATTGCCACATAGCAGGGATCATGCTTTAGCTGTAGCATGCATGTTACCCATGCAGGTTTTGTGTATTCTAAATGGACTAAAGGGAACAAGAGAGAGGAATAGAAGCTCTGGAGTTGTATCTACCTCCCTCAAAGGTAGACTGTAGTTTCCTTTTAGAGAGAACTAGAAAAGGATCTAGAAGGTTGGCTCTATTTAGAAAGAAGGGAACTATACTAAAATTATATCAATCTACCCTACCAACCAAAATATTTCTAGTTGGGGGAAAAGATTTTGTTCTTAGATTTAAATTGCTTTCCTCCTCAGTATTCCTGAAATAGATATATACTTCAAATTCATATATGAAAGTTTGACTCCTTTACACAAATTACTGCTTCCATAAAAGACTATCACAAATAGTAGAGAATGTATAAAACCATTTTATCCAAGGAAGTTACGAATAGAACAATAGGTTCTTAGGAGCTGGTTCAAGCAGGATCCAGCACACTCCTGTTTCCATATGACTAGAACCTCACATCTTTTATATGTATTGTATTTTCAGTTGGCATGTAAATTCCTCAAGGAACATCTCTCAATATTAGAAAATGACTTACTTATCTTTTTTGCGTTCCCAGAGATTATCCCAGCATATTCCATATACAAAGCACTTAAGTGATTCTTTAAAATAAATTCCTACCTTCGTTAGATTAGGATATATCATCTAATATACAGAGTAAATGAGCCCCTCACAAAGAGAGATATCTCAAGCTCAACCAAGAGGAAGAATCTCCAGTCTCACACAAGGGAAAATTGTCCAAAGTCTCTAGAAAGACCAGTGGGAATTTAGGGACATGTTGGGGAGAGGATCTGGGTTTTCATCTATTTATTTGCCTTCCAAAGTCTTTTCTCTTTCTTTTTGTTATTGTCCCCAAAGAGGGTCAGGAACTACATGTGTTTTTACGTGAATAATGAAGAAAGAAAAGGTTCTCGCTCATTCCAAGCTTTTAGGCCACCTCTGCTCTTACACAGGAAATCAGCATTGGGTCAGTATGTTTCCCACCAATGAGAAGACTCTGATTCAAATATTCCAGCTTAGACATCAGGTTACATTACTAACTTTTATATTCCCATTTAAAATCTAACACATAATCTAGTACACATTACACACGATAAATTTTGTTAATTTGAATTAAATTTATTTCACTATAAGTCTATTGCACTGTAACTTTTAAATTGGTCATACCATGTGGTAACAAGGAGACTGCTATACTTGCCAAGAACACAACCTAAGGGACAAAGATGGATATTTCTCAACAATGTTGAGAGCCAATGATGTTGACCATTTAAATATTCCTGAGGATTAGAACTGATCCTAATAGTGGAGCATTTTGATGATGCGATTCCTAATTTCCTTGGTCTTGACTCCATAGACAATGGGGTTGAGAAGAGGTGGAACCAATAGATAAAGGTTAGAGAGAAGGATGTGGACATAGGGGGGGATATGGAATCCAAACCTATGAGTGAAAAAAGAGAAGAAAGCAAGGAGATAGAATTCAAGGAAAACAAAGATGTGAGCAATGCAGGTGTTGAAGGCTTTGAGCCGAGCCTCTTTCTGGGGTAAACGGAA
>NW_025372816.1:0-5677 GCF_016433145.1 Gracilinanus agilis
CTCTCTCTCTCTCTCTCTCTCTCTCTCTCTCTCCCCCCCGCCCCTCCACACACATACCACCACCACCACCACTACCACTACTACAACCTTTCATACAGTCAGATCACTACTACCATCACCACCCAATCACTCAGGACAGCAACTCTTATGGAAATGCAATCTCACCACTGCTTCTACAGGTACTATAGCCACCATCTCCCCAACAGCCATAGCTACTGATGATCCAGAAAATAAGATCCTTACCACTAAATACCTTATTCCTATTAATAGTTTCAACATCACAAACAGATATTTTGCCAAGAAAACCCCAAATGGGGTCATAAAGAGTTGGGCATGCTTGAAAAAACAATTGAACAACAACACAGTGTCGGGGCCGAATCTAGGTCTTTCCAGAGGGCTTTCCACCAATATCACCCTGCCTCCCATTTGTAGCAGATGACTCCTTTCTCTTTGGCCTTTAAAAATACTCTTGAATATCCATATTATTCAAACACACATCTGGATAGCTCTCATGGACAACTCCAAATGGAACACTGACTCATACATGAGGATTGACGCATGGAGAGAGAGAGGTTTCAAAAAAAAACTACGCCTCTCCAGAAAAGAGGGACTTTGGGAGAACAGAGAAATTAGAGCTCACTGGCAAATACACCAGAGTGTTAATCAGAGAGAGTGAGCTCACAGAGTATAGTCATAGAAGAGTATAGTCTTCCTACTCTCAGTCTGGGTGTCCTGTTCTACTCACTAGTACTCAGAAAAGCAGTCTTAGCTGCCTCCCCTACCCTAAGCAGCATCTACAAAATTGCTTATTTTCTTTGCTCTCTTTTTGGATTAAGAATCCAGGTTCAGTGTGGTTTTCCCTCTCTGCTACAGGTAAATCAGAAGCACTTTCTCTATTACCATTAGGACTCTGGATCTATGTGAGTGTCTAAAAGACCTGATTCTAAGAGTTCCCTAAATGACCCTTAGAGAATTATTGATTGGCTAGGGTTATTTTGCATTCCCATTTGGAAGGATAAAAAAGATTATTCGTACCAGTCCTATTTCAATTTCATAGTGACTTTTCCTGGACCAAACAAAACAATTCTGAATTCTCGAACATTCAATCTGCAAATGACCCAGGCAATCAAATAATTGCTATGGCTCCTCACTCCCACTTTCAAGTTGGCTCTTTTGACAATGCTACTAAAGGAGCCATAGGGAGGTGGAGAAATATGTGTGTGTGTGTGTGTATAATTTTTTTACAGAAGTGGAGGAGGGGAAGATGGAAAGAGTGACATGGGCAGAGGAACCTGGAAACACAATCTTGACTGTGAGATGTATTTCCTGACTAAAAATTATCATTACACATTGAAATTTTTCTTACCTTTTTTTGTTATACTGCCTAATAATTCACCAATTAGAGACCTATTTGACAAATAATCAACTCCTTTGTAAAAAAAAAACCTGTGGGAGAATTAAGAGGCTATCAATTAGTCTTATACTGGTATAAATTATTCCCCTAAAACCTAGATGAGTTGCACTTCCCTGAAGCAATGGCATTTTTGATTTTGGGAGATGGCAAATTTGGTCAGAATGCTACAGTGGAGGGCTTAATGGAGTAATTAATGCCCCTAGGAGGTAGGAGAGTGCCAAAGATAAACAGCCTATTTCAAAATCTTCTCTGAGTCTGATCCTCCCTGGGCCTAGAACTCAGGCTGTTATTGTATAACTCACATTAATAAAAAGCTTTTAAATTTTTCCAAGTACTTTGCATAAATTATCTCATTTGATCATCATAACAACCCTGGGAGATAGGGGTATTATTATCCCCATTTTACAATGAGGAAAGTAAGGCTCAAAGAGATTGACTCACCCAGAATCAAATTGCTAATAAGCATTTTTGTAGTCATTTTTTAAGTCCTGTCATGTCTTTGTGACCCTGTTTGGGATTTTCTTGGCAAAGTACTGGAATGGTTTGCCATTTCCTTCTCTGGCTCATTTTACAAATTAGGAAACTGAGGCCACCAGGGTTAAATGACTTACCCAAGTCACCCAGCTAGTAAGTATCTGTGGTGGAATTTTAACTTAAGCCTGCCTGACTCCAGGCTTGGCATTCAATCCATGTCATCTACCTGCCCAAACTGTAAATATTTTAGGAGAGATTAAAACCCAGATCATCCTAATGCCAGGTAAAAAACACTTTCTTAAAAAGTTTTCTGGTATAATTTGGAAGCCTTTACCCAAGTCTTAACATTGTTTCCAAGAAGAACATACATTTCAAACTGTAAAACAGCTAGCTGGCAAGTGAACTTTTTTGTAACTAGTAAATAGCTAGTTCACTTAGGAATAGTGGGAACCTGTAATGGGAAACTCCCATGGTTGTCTCATTGACCACAGGGAATTTATTTACTTGAGTCACTGACTTGTGATGTTCAACCCTAAGTCAAATATCAAATAAATTAGTATTTCTTCAACGCTTTCTATGTGTCAGGCACTATGCAAAGAGCTAGAGTTTTTGAAGGTAACTAGATGATTTTTCTCTGTAGAAGAAAGCCAAAATGATTTTGCTTTCATTTTTATCTTTTTTTAGTTTAAAGGATATTTTTCTTTGTACCTTCTGCCTCTTATTGTACCAATCTCAAGGCGCTTATTTTTTTTAATCCATCATTTTTTAGTGAGTTTAGAGGAAGTGGAAGGAAATAGTTGAGTATAGTGTGTGGCTACTATTAAAATTTCATGCTTGACATATGGTTTGTTTATTTTTTTAATTACAAAAATTTTATATCCTTACCTTCCATCTTAGAATCAATACTAAGTATTGGTTTCAAGGCAAAAGAATGATAAGGGCTAGGCAATGGGGGTTAAGTGACTTGCTCAGGGTCACACAGCTAGGACGTCTCTGGAGCCAGATTTAAACTTAGGCCCTCCCATCTCTAGGCTTGGCTCTCATTCCACTGGGCCACCCAGCTTCCTCCTTTGACATATAGTTTTTTTTTTTGGTTTGTTTTTTTTATTTTAAACCCTTGTACTTCGGTGTATTGTCTCATAGGTAGAAGATTGGTAAGGGTGGGCAATGGGGGTCAAGTGACTTGCCCAGGGTCACACAGCTGGGAAGTGGCTGAGGCCGGATTTGAACCTAGGACCTCCCATCTCTAGGCCTGGCTCTCACTCCACTGAGCTACCCAGCTGCCCCCCTGACATATAGTTTTAAATATGTTTTGAGTTTGCACTTATAGTTGGACCTTTTGATGAACGGGGTTTCTTTTTTGATAAAGTAAATTAAATAAAATGTATAACTCCCCCCATCCCATTTTTTTTCTCTCCTTAGAAAGGTGACTATGCAAAAATTGAACATCAATTCTAGTAGGTTAAAATTTGAGGGAGAGCCTATGTTGTAATATTCTATGTATATAGAGAGAGTACTCAGCTACATTCTAGCATAAACCAAAACAAACCGAATTATTCCAGACTATGAAAGACTTTCCTGAGCTGATCTTCCCTGAATTGCTTCTTATTTCTGTGCAATGTTTTAAAATCTTGAGAGAAAGCAAGGACCCTTGTCAATGACTTAGAGGCATGGATCCATTCTATAGAAATCATAAGACAGACCACTGATTGAAATCTGTCAGATTGGTTGATGCCTGTTGTTTTTCTGAACTGATCGGATGGCTTTTCTATGTTAGTATCTCCTCTATCTGGGAGATTCCAGTGGTTTCCAAGGGAAGTACAAAAATCTTTCAGATAGGAATGCCTATCTCCTTTGTCAGTGACAAGCAGAACAGTAGCTTAGCCTTCTTTCTCTTCTCCACCCTCAGAACTGCCACACATTAAAATAACTCTGCCCTCCACAGTGACATTGGCAGTTATACACTCACTGCCTTGTGATATGTACAACCCCGGGAGGCTGTGGCACACAGACCCAGAGTTTTGTCATTAGTTTCTTCAATTAATTTTCTCCTCTTCCTTTCATCTCCCTAGACTAGACTATGAACCCTTTTTATATCTGCCTTTTCTCCTTTGCCCAAGAAGTAGCTTTGTGCCAGGAGGATAGGCATGCTATGTGATGAGCCTTCAAAGCACTGGGGGAATGAATTGATAGTGATGTGCATGAGATGGGAATGTTTATTATAAGCAGCTGATTCATTTTCATGGAATAAGGAATTCCAGATATCTGCAAGTATGCTTTCCTACCCTCTACCCCAACTCTGGTTGGGTGCAGGGCTGGCCTAATTCAGAGGAAGAGCCAGCAGATGCCTATGTACTATGACCTCAAACCAAAAGAGGAAGAGGAAATTCCCCTTCTTCCCCCTTATCCCTTCCTTCAATGGTCTAGACAAAGTGCCTAGAAAATCTCCATTATTCATTCATTTTGCTGAATCATCAAAAGGCTGCTATTAAAATACAGATTTTTTTTTTTTCTGGGAGGAGTAATACCCCTAAGTCCCTTGCCTCTTTGACCTTTTGACATTTTTCTTCTGCTAATCCTGAAACTGGGTGATTCCTAGCATCTACGTGGTCTGTTCCTATTCCCCAAATAAATAATGAGCCAAACACTGCTGGAAGAAATCAAGAAACTAGGATAAATGGACCCCTGAATTATAATTAGGACTTTACCCTCAGGCACCAATATTTTGCAGGTACAACATTTTTTATTTTGTTTAAAGATTTTTCAAATTAAAATGTGATGCATGTACATTTTGGCAGCACTTTTATTCATTTTGTAATGTAGAAACTAGTTAGTCATAATAGTTTAACTAATAAGTAGGGCTCCTCCCAGTCATAAAATAAATGCTGAGTCTCTCCCAGAGTGTCAGCCTACTCAAAAATGGCCTATATGTATGTCCAAGGGTCTCCTTTATTGAATTTCTATCAATCCATCCTTAACTCCTTTTCTACATAGTCGATTTAAAGACTCCTTCCATGACTGTTGTCCTGGTTATGACTTTCCAGGATCCATTACAAAATTATCTAATTTTTAAAATTCATCTCTCAATGACTATTACATGCCCTGTGGCATTACTTCTAATATCTACTCCATATCTTCCCTTCTCTCCTTAAGCCACAATTCTATCTCCTACACCTTCACTTTAAGCAGATGACTTGGCCTCCTGTTTCATTGAAATTACACCTTACTGAGAAAGCCATGCCTTAATCCGCTACTCCTGGATCTTCTCATTTATTCCTCTAGTCTCAGCTGAAGAGGAGGCCAATCCCTAAACCTTATTTCCATTCTCTCTCATGCTTCTGGATCCTTGCTCTGTCATCCATCTTTATTCATGCATCTTTAATCTTTCCCTTCCTATCTCCTTCCTCTCAGTCTACAAACATGCTTTGGCCACCTATCTTCCTTAACTACTCTATCTTTCTTTTCTTCTCCATTTCCAAAATTAAATGAAAAGAAAGTTGTTCAGAAAGCTAGGTAGCACAGTGGATAGAGCACCAGACCTGGAGATGAGAGGACCTGAGTTCAAATCTGATCTCAGATACTGCCTAGCTGTGTGACTATGAGGAAGTCACTTAACCCCATGTTGCTTAGCCCTCACCATTCTTCTGTCTTAAAATTGATCCAAGAAAGAAGGAAGGAGGGAAGGAAGGAAAGAAGGAAGGAAGGAAGAAAGGAAGGAAGGAAGGAAGAAAGGAAGGAAGGAAGGAAGGAAGAAAGGAAGGAAGGAAGGAAGGAAGGAAGGAAGGAAGG
>NW_025372817.1:0-3174 GCF_016433145.1 Gracilinanus agilis
ATATATATATATATGTATAATATATGTGTGTGTGTGTGTGTAGTTAATACCTACTAATTGCATTAAATTCCACAAAACTGAATTCTACTTAATTTTATACAAAGAAAAATAATTGGTTAAGTGATGTCAAATGCCTAATTTGTGAGTGCATACATACATTAAAGATAGAGATATAAAAATATACTTATATTATAATTCATAGATACATAGGCAGATACATTGATAGAATATTGGACAGATACAGTGAATGAGATTTTAAAAAGAAGAGAATTGGCTGTCTTTCTTTTTTTAAATGACTGAATTCTCTTATTCATATTAAGCTTTTACTTGAAACAAAATTCCATTTTTCAAACATTATTTTTTATCCAGTGATGTTATATGCCCCCAAGTTATGAAAGTTATTTAGCTTTTATAGAATTGAAATTGAGTATTAGTCAATGGCCAAAGGAGAGGTACTTAGTGCACATGAATTAGCTATAACACATAATAAATAAGGAATTGGGCAGAAGTGTTATAAAATATTTTATAAAATAAATATATTACTAGGAAAAAAGGTTGATCACTAAGAGTAGGCATAAAAGATGGACAATTTGAGTAATTCATACAATAAAAATTTCAAGAGATTATGGTGGTTTCTATTCTCCTTTCCCAATTCATTGAGAATTTATTCTGTGGTAAATTTAAGGGAAGAAATCAACAAGAAACAGGGCAGTCAGGATTGACAGCTTTAAAGAGGTGGGTATCTATATCACTGAAGAGTATATTCCACTCATTAAGATTACAGACTTCAGAGTTGACATAAATTGTTTATTTAACTTGTATAATTGACTCTGATACATCCTGTCAAGCTCACATTTGTTTATGAATTTTCCTCCTACTCATAACTGTCAAATGTATAGCCTTCCATTGTTTTCTCTTTTTTCAATGGTATTCCTATTTATATTTGAATAATTTATCTATTGGGAATATTGGTGAGATAAGGTGAAATAAAATTTTTGCAAGTTTACTTTAGAATTTTGTTGTCATTCTTATTAATTTTTTCCATTAGTTTTTTTATCTTATATTTATCAAACAACACATTGCTGCACATTCCTAAGACTTGCTTATCTGATTTACAATAATGGTATAATTTTCTGTCTTCCCTTTTTTTAACCCAGTACCAAGATCTGTATAATTTATACATTATATTTAGGGTTTTTGTAGCTTCAAGCTTTTATCTTTCCTCTTTTTAAAAATTATATATAATTTAATTCAACAAATATTTATTAAGTACCTAATGCACAAGTTGTATATCTCTTAATATTCATTGTTTTGTTTTACAAACGAATTCTACGTAAATTTAATTCTATAATGCTTCCTATGGTAATTTGATTGATGTTGCTTTAAATTAGAAAAATATTGTCATTCAAAAATTTATATTTTTGCAATATAGTCATGCATGTAGAATCACTCTCTATTTAGGTCTTTTATTTGTGTGAAATGTGTTTTTTAGCCTTTTCTCATCTTTCTTAAGACTAATGCCTTTTCTCTGGTGTATTTTCATTGTGTCCTAGTTTTATCTTGCATGCAGGTATTTATTTTCATGCACTTTCATTTGACCATGAACTCTTTGAAAGCAGGCATTATATCTATATCTATATCTATATATATGGATATATATAGATATAGATATAGATAGATAGATAGATATAGATATAGATATTTTTCATATATATATATATATTTGCTTTTCTTTGTATCACTACAGGTTAAGAGAGCATCTGTCACATAGTAAGAATTTAATAAATGCTTGTGGTTTAATTTGCCTTACTGTCAGCATTCTTGGCTTGTTGAAGCAATTGCAAAATTTTAATATATTTTTTATTTTAATTTTATTTTAATTTAACTTTTCCAACTTCATTCAGTAAGTGCACTTTTAACTATATATAGGTAGATACTGCTTTAGTTCACTTGAAATTGGGAAGATTAAGATTCGGTAGAAATGAAAGTAAAATGAACGAAGTGAATCATGAACTTTAATGGTATTAAATCATACTATTTGATATATAATACCTATGTAATCATGAACATTGGACTTCTTAGTGCCTGAGGCAACTATACTAAACTATAAGTGTCTAATCTAGATTTGCAGAATTTTTTCAAAAGATGATGAACTGGTGAAGTCACAAGTCTAAATTTGTCCCCTTTCCCAAAATTGTCATACCTAAACGAATAAAAAAATAAATCACAGTCTTAGATTAGATCAAAGAAGGGGTAAAAAAATTAAAAAAGAAGAAGCAGCATGAATCAGAGAAGGAATTAGAATTAGTCCATCCAATACATGAATGTGCAGAGGGACAGAGAAGAAATTAATGAAATCACAGGTCTACACCCTTCCAGCCCAAATCACCCTAATTGAAAGGAGGGGACAACAAAAATTCTTTCCATGCATATGAAAAGGTCTAAGAAAAGAGTCCAGAATTCTGGCTTTGTCAAGACTGAAGGTACATGAGTTAATAGTACAAGATTTGTAAATTCACTTCAGTGCTAATACAAATGTTCTTATGAGTATTAAACACAAAGATATTTTAGATCTAGGAAGCCAATGATTCTGACATCATCTCTCAGAACCCTATTTTCTAGGTCAGTTGAGTATTTTCTTTCTTTTTTCTTAACATTGCCTCTGTAAATAGCAATATTAAGGCAACGAAATTGTCATTCTAATGGGAATAGGGCAGGGCAAAGAAAAGAAAAGAAAGGAAGATATTCAATATCGCAAAAGGATGATTGCAATAAGGGAGCAACAAAAATGAGGCAAATAAAAGTAGATGAAAATAGTTTTTACAATTGCAGCTTGGCTTTTTCCTCAAGTCCCTTTCAGGACCAAAATCTTAAGTAGATGAATAAGCACACTACATCCCACCACACAATCACGAATAACATGGAAGTCAGTAGTGGTTCAGATAATACATTACATTTTTTGGTTATGTTTGTTTTGTAGATTAATCATATTCTTCCATACCATTTTCTATCCTATACCTTTGAGTGGAACATTAAGAGTTCACATTCTATAATGAATGCTTTTTTGAATTATCTTTATTGAGTGTAACCACTATAGTAAAAGGTTTTTGTGGTCAGCCTATTTTGTTTATTGTATGTATATATGTGTGTGTGTGTGTGTGTGTGTGTGTGTGT
>NW_025372818.1:0-1909 GCF_016433145.1 Gracilinanus agilis
TTTTTTTTTTTTTTTTTTTTTCAGCAGATCCCCCAATTGACAAATGGGAAAGGGACATGAATAGGCAATTTTCAGGTAAAGAAATCTAAACAATCAATAAGTACATGAGAAAGTGTTCTAAATCTCTAATAATTAGAGAAATGCAAATCAAAACTCTGAGTTAACACCTCACACCTAGCAGATTAGCTAAAATGATAGCAAGGGAGAGTAATGAATGTTGAAGGGGATGTGGCAAAATTGGGACATTAATGAACTGCTGGTGTAGTTGTGAACTGATCCAACCATTCCGGATGACAATTTGGAACTATGCCCAAAGAGCAATAAAAGAATGCCTTTCCTTTGATCCAGCCATACCATTGCTGGGATTGTACCCCAAAGAGAGCATAGGTAAATAGACTTGCACAAAAATATTTATAGCTCTACTCTTTGTGGTGGCAAAAACCTGGAAAGCAAAGTTATGCCCTTCATTTGGGGAATGGCTGAACAAATTGTGGTATATGTTGGTGATAGAATACTATTGTGCTCAAAGGAATAATAAACTAGAGGAATTCCATGTGAATTGGAAAGACCTCCAGGAATTGATGCAGAGTGAAGGGAGCAGACCCAGAAGAATATTGTACACAGAGACTGATACACTGTGGTAAAATAGAATGTAATGGACCTCTGTACCAGCAGCAATACAATGACCCAAGATAATTCTGAGGGATTTATGGAAAAGAACGCTACCCACATTCAGAGGAAGAACTACAGGAGTGGAAACAGAAGAAAAACAATTGCTTGAACACATGTGTTGATGAGGACATGATTGGGGATGTAGACATTAAAAGACCACACGAATGTAACTATCAATAATATGTAAATAAGTCTTGACTGACCACACATGTTAAAACCAGTGGAAATGCGAGTTAGCTATAGGGGGGCAGGATTTGAGGGGATGAAGGGTAAAGTAAAAACATGAATTATGTAACCATGGAAAATTTTTCATAAAAAAACTGAAACAAACATGAGAGAGGCAGACATACATAGACTAAAAATGAAATGCTGGAGCAAAATCTATTGGGCTTTACTGGAGAAAAATAAAGCAGGAGTTGAGATCATGATTTCTGACAGAGCCAAATTAAAAACAGATCTAGTTAAAAGAGATAGAGAAGGTAATTATATCCTAATAAAAGGCAGTATAAATAATGAAAAAAATATCAGTATTCAAGATTCATGCACCAAATGCTATAGCATCCAGATTTCTAAAGGAAAAGCCAGTAGAACTCAAGGATGAAATAGATAGCAAAACTATACTAACAGTTGACCTCAACCTTCCCCTATCAGATCTAGATAAATCAAAACAAGAAATAAATAAAAAGAGATAAGAAAAATGAATGAAATGCTAGAAAAAATATTGTAAGCTGCTAAGAAGAAGGCATTCAGATACCAGGGAACAACAGTTAGAATAACATAGGATCTGGCTGCATCTACATGGAAGATTAGGAAGGCATGGAATATAACATTCCAGAAAGCAAGAGAACTGGGTCTACAACCAAGAATCAACTATACATCAAAACTGACTATATTTTTGCAGGAAGAAGTGTGGTCATTCAACAAAATTGAAGACTTCCAAGCCTTCATGAAAAAAAAAAACGGAATTAGATAATTTTCTTCCCTAGGACAGAACTCGAGAATCATCATAAAATAATTAAGAGAGTGGGAAAAAAACTCTTTTCTTTAAGGGATGCAATAAGTTCAATTGACTTGTATCCCTATTAGAAAAAAAGATATTGGTAATTTTTAAAATTTGTTATTACCAACAGGGTAGCTAGAAGAAGTATACTTAGGGAACAGTGAAATACTATATAGGATGAAATATCTATCTATCTATCTATCTATCTATCTATCTATCTATCTATATATATATATA
>NW_025372819.1:0-6666 GCF_016433145.1 Gracilinanus agilis
GGAAGGGGCGGACACTTCAGGAGGTGGGACAGGTAGCGTCCAAGGACTCAGGCAGAGGCTTTGGGTCATCGGAGCCCAGGAGAAAAGTTTGGGGACCCCCGTGAGCGACGCCCGCTGAAGGACAGGTTGCTCAGCAAAACCGGCCCAACCCGAACCCAAACCCACTGAGAGTGGTCATGGGACCAGGCTAGAGATGGGAGGCAGAATGTAACCTGGACCACAGATCTCCTTCTTCCCCTCCTCTCTCAGCATCGCCTTCGAATTCGAATTTGCCCAGGAGCTTTGCTAACTGCAAGAACGTTTAGTGGAAGGCGGGACTATTTGGGGAAAGCTATAGGGGCCGGGAGGAGAAATGTATGGGGGAGGGGGAAAGGTCCCCTAGCTGGGGGAAGAGAGCAAGGAGCGGGGCTGGCCCAACCTGAAAGGCAGAGGGCTGCTGGCTTCCTGAAGTCCTTTTGCTTGTGTCTGGGAAGGGGGGCAGGCTTGTTTCTGCGTGTGTGTGTGTGTGTGTGTGTGTGTGTGAGAGAGAGAGAGACTGGAGGAGGTAGGGAGCAATGACTAGCTTTGGCATCTCTTGTGGCAGAATTTTGTAAATACTCAATGGATCCCCTCCACCAGTAAACGGGGCAGATAACTTGAGACTCCTTGCTCAAAGCAGTCTGAGAGACACACTGTGCCTCGGTGGCCCGACCTGCTCTTCTCTGGAGCTGGCCATCTGCTCCTCTGGTTACCTCTGTGGTGCCCTTTAGAGTCCACTCTTCCTCCCCAGGGAATGGGAGTGAAGAGGAAATACTGGCAAACGGAGTATTTGCTCAGGGCAAGCCCATCCAGATCAGAACTCTGGGCACCCTTCTGGGCAGAGAGTTACCACTTAGAGTGAAACTCGTGAAAACAAAAGCAAAACTCGGGGCTAGAGTGTGTGTCTGGAATTCCATCGGCAAAGGGTGCCTCTTCCCATGCAGGTCAGGCAGCTCCGTCTTTGCAATATATACATTCTCTTGAGATCACTGAGAGACGGAGTTGGGGTCACCCAGCCAGTCTGGGTCCAAGGAAGGCTCACCCGCAGGGGATCTTGGCTTCAAGGCCAGTTCAGCATCCGCCAAGCTACCCTAGTAAAGAGGTTCAGCCAGCCACCTCACCATCCACCTACTGAGCGTCCATGCAGAATCATTTCTTCTGCAATCTTGTGCTGCTGTTCAGAGGATTGTGGGTTGTACAGCTGGAAGTGACCTCAAGCTACCTGGTCTAACCTTCCTTATATTAGAAGTGATGGAACTGGGGACAGCTGGGTGGCCCCATGGATTGAGTCAGACCTAGAGATCGGAGGTCCTGGGTTCAAATCTGGCATGTCCCAGCTGTGTGACCCTGGGCAAGTCACTTGACCCCCATTGTCTAGCCCTTACCACTCTTCTGCCTTGGAACCAATACACAGTATTGACTCCAAGACAGAAGGTGAGGGTTTAAAAAAAAGAAGTGATGGAACTGAGGCACAGAGAAGCCAGATGATTCACTTAAGGTCACACAGCTAGGAAGACTTGGAGGAGCCAGGCTGCACTTGACAGGTGGTCCTTGAGCTCTATTGCTCTATAGGCCACTTTTGGGGACCCCCCATACAAATCAATGACCCCATGTTGGGGAAAGAGTTGTTTTCCTTTAGAGGACCAAAAGGAACTACCTGTGGCAATGGGATTTCTGGGCTCTCCACCAGCACCAGTCTGCTAGTTCAAGCAGTAGTAAGAGTTCTGTGCCTTTGGCTCCTTCCAGGGGTTCAGCTGGTCCTTGTTCCTTCAGTGATTCTTCTCAGGCTTTTGCGGTTGGCCAGGTGGGTCAGCTGAAGATTCTCCTGCCTAAGAGTACTTGCAGGGCTGTTGCTTCCTGGCTCTTAGTTCTGTCTCTCCAAAGAGGGCAAGGAACAGCCCTTGAGTCACACTGTGGTTTTGTATTAGGTCTGTTGCTCTCCATTCAGGATGGTACCTTGCCAGTTGGAAGCATTTGAGGTTTCTGGTTGAATATTCTTTAACTGAGTGTCTAAAGCTTTCCCCTTGCCCTCTCTGGGACTCCTGACCTTAACGCCCAATGTGTACAGAAAGCACGTAGAGCTAATAGGAAAAGTCCTAAAATACAGCAATTCTTGTACTAACTTCTCTCCTGATCTTTATCTCCATTTTGCTGTTTCTCTGAGCAGTGAGGGAACCTCTCCAGAGGGATGGCCTTGGAGTTAGGGAAGCTTAGGTTCAACTCTTGTGGCAAGTCTACCCATAGGGCCTTAGACAAGTCACTTGGACTGTCCAGACTCTCAAAGACTTGAAGTTCTAGAGTAGGTGTGTCTAATCTGCAAGGTATCCAGAGTTTTTTAGTGGGATGAAACCACAGATCCAGTGTAGTCCCTCCTTAGCCCCATCCCCGTGTGGGGTACATACATAAAAGCTCATATGCAAGAACTTGTGGCACAGTATGAAGGGGGTTGGGGTTGGGATGGGAAGGCCTGAGTTCAAATCCCATTTATGGCACATATAATAACTGGATGTACCTAGGCAATTCAGTTAAGCTCAGTGCCTCTGGCAAGTCTCTAAGAGTTTAGAAATCAGAGAGCAGTCACTGATTTGCATTGGCCAAAGGAATTTCCACATGGAGACTTCCTCATACTGAGGAAATCATAGTTCTAGCCCCAACAGATAGAAGTATACATGCATATAAATAGGTATATATAGAGATAAAATGGCCTTTCTCTCTGGCTCTGGCTCTGGCTCTCTCTTTTTCTCTCTCTGTCTCTCTTTTCTTTCTCTCTTCTCTTTTCCTTTCTGTCTCTCTTCTCTCTGTGTGTCTCTTTCCTCTCTCTGCTTCTGTCTGTCTCTGATTGTCTCTTTTCTTTCTCTCTTCTCTTTTCCTTTCGGTCTCTCTTCTCTTTCCATGTCTCTTTCCTCTCTCTGCTTCTGTCTGTCTCTCTTTTCTTTCTCTCTTCTCTTATCCTTTCTGTCTCTCTTCTCTCTCGTGTCTCTTTCCTCTCTGCTTCTGTCTGTCTCTGACTGTCTCTTTTCTTTCTTTCTTCTCTTTTTCTTTCTGTCTCTCTTCTCTGTCTGTCTCTTTCCTCTCTCAGCTTCTGTCTGTCTCTCTTTTCTGTCTCTCTTCTCTCTGTCTCTTTCCTCTCTCTGCTTCTGTCTGTTTCTCTTTTCTTTCTCTCTTCTCTTTTCCTTTCTTTCTCTCTTCTCTCTCTGTCTCTTTCCTCTCTCTGCTTCTGTCTCTCTTTTCTTTCTCTCTTCTCTTTTCCTTTCTGTCTCTCTTCTCTCTCGTGTCTCTTTCCTCTCTGCTTCTGTCTGTCTCTGACTGTCTCTCCTTCTCTGGTTATATGTGAAGTTGACAACTGCCTTTTCTCTGCCTGCTCAAATTAACACCCTCCTGATGTATTACTCCAAATTAGCAGAGTACATCAGGACATGGGCTAATGGAGCTATAATGGCCTGTCGGGTCTGCAAATTGCCCAACTGTGAATTAAGCAATAAATCATTGCTAGTGAACTATTGATATAGCTCTGTCCAGGGATTTCTTGGGTAAGTCAGATGAGGGACGGACTGACTGCCTATAGCCATGTTTTCATGATGGGCCAAGAGTCTGGGCACGGGAGTTATGATAATGAACATTATTAGTCTGGCCCAAAGTGCCCCCGGCTAGTTAGTTCTATGCTTTCACCTCTGGAGTTCCTGGGTGTTGTGGCTCTTTGCTCGTTGGCTTCTCTGACTGGCGGTGGGAAATTTCAGGTCTGGCCTCCATGATGAATACTGGCTGTAGGACGAGGCTGGTCCCGTAGACTCTACAGGCCTCTAGGCTCTCTCGGGGTGACGTAGTCTTAGGGTACACGTTGATCTCCAGCGAAGAGGGTTTGCCATGCCGGGATGAAGGTTGACAGCCCCTCCTAAGGAATGGGGATGGGGGAGAATGCTGCCTTCTCTGCCTTGTGGGGAGGCTCCGGTACCCTCAGAGGGCAGAAGCATGTGTCCTCCCCTAAGCTCAAATGGGAGAATATTGGTAAAGCCCTTCGCGTAGCCCCGGGTGCATAGTGGCTGCTTAATAAATCCTTCTTCCCTTCACCCTGGGATTAATAAAAAACCAGGGGGGTGGGGGGGTGGGTGAAGCCAGCGGCTCTGGGTGTATCCCGTGCAAACATTACTGATTTACGTGGCTGTCTTCTCTCGAGTGTTTAACGCACAAAGAAGCCAGAGCATCTCTCTCCCGCCATGCCAAGCCGGGAGGAAGACAAATGACAAAACACGGGCTTCTGAGCATCCCAGTTGAGGAGGCTCCATCCTGAGTTAGCTGATATGTGACAACGTACATCAACACATCTGTCCAGAATATCCCCATGAGAGAGTGAGGCGGTAGGAATTTTTAGCTCCAGTTCACATGTGTGGACTCAGAGGCACAAACAGAGATAATTAATATGATTTGCTAATTATAGCTGACATTTACAGAGAACTTGATGGTTTAGGGAGGACTTGGTTGACACGATCTTATTTGATCCTTGCAATGCCTCTGTGAGGTAAGCGTTGCTGTTGTTAGCTTTATTTTACAGGCGAGGAAACTGAGGCATTGAGAAGGTTTAGGGTCTTGTCTAAAATCTCATAGCTGGTCACTTCAGGGCTGGGATTTGAAACCAAATTCTCATTGCACTATTTGGGGCGGATCTCAGGAACTGTCATGTGTCTGGCCAAGTATCCTCTCCATAATCTCTTTGTCAGTGAATGAATGAATGTAAAGCAAGTGGTCTTCCAGCCTTGGGAACCTCCAATAAGGAAAGCCTTTGGAGAGAGAACATTCCCCCTTAGGCACGGCTCCTTACTATCCTTGTATTGAGTCAGAATCTTCCTGCTATTTCTTCTAGTTGCTTCTCAGCAAACAAAAGAAAACACGTCTAATCTCTCTTCCGTGTGAGATTGGCATATTTGAGAGAAAATCTTTGGAGACGGCCAAGAAGGATCACCGGCATCTACTTTTTTCTAGACTCGGTATCTAGTTTCTTTAGCCAATCCCTAGATGGCATTATTTCAGGCACCCTCACCATCCCCGTCACCATCATCTGCATGTGCTCCATCTTGCCAACGTCCTCCTAAAAGTGCTCTAAGTGTGGTTCATCCAGGGCAGCCACCTCACTCACTGTGGACGTGATGCCTTTAACAGAGAATGGGAGAGGGGGCAGCTAGGTGGCTCATGGATTGAGAGCCAGACCTAGAGATGGAAAGTCCTGGGTTCAAGTTTGGCCTCAGACCCTTCCTAGCTATGTGATCCTGGGCGAGATGCTTAACCCCCATTGCCTAACCTTTACTGCTCTTCTGCTGGAGAACCAGTACACAGTATTGATTCTAAGATGGAAGGCAAAGGTTTTTATTTAAAACAACAACAAAAAAGAATGGGGGAGTGTTGGTTTGTGTGTGTGTGTGTGTTGTTGTTGTTGTTGTTGTTGTTGTTGTTGTTGACTAACAATAAGCTCATTGTTCACTAAATTTCCATAGCTTTTTCAGAGGAACTGTTTTCTAGGACCCATTTGGTCCTGATCAGTACACCACAGTCTGTGGGACCTTGGCCGTGTCCCTTTACCCCTCTGAGTCTTAGTTTCTTTATCCATAAAATGAAGACGTTGAATTAGATGGTGTCAGGTCCCTTCTAGCTATGATCCTGTGACCTGGAGTGAGGGAAATTCGTTTTGCTCAAGTGACTTTAAACTTACTGAGGATAGTGAGATAGTTTTTTGTTTTCTCTTCCCTTATCTTTGGTTAATATTTTTTGTTTGTTGATTTTATCCTTTCCTATACCAACTTCATTTTCCTTGTGGAAGGGGGAAACAGGTGCAAGATAATATTCCAATCATTGTGCCTTCTCATAATCATCTTCTCATCGACTCTAGAATAGGGTCTTAACCGTTCTTTAGTCTTTCTCTCTCTCCGGCATTGCTAAAAACAAACAAACCAATCATTTTTGTTGTTCTTGGCATCTATAGGTGGCTTTAGCTCATTCAGCTTTTGGCAATCCTGACATTAACCTTGGAGACCTTGGTGAAGAGCTCCCTTTGCAGCCACATCATTCTCTTTGGATGATCCCTTTCTTCCTTCCAGGACTTGTTTGGGGGTTTCAAAAATGCCATTTTTGAGTGCTTCCCATCCTGTCAGGGCTAACTTCCCATGAAGGCCATTAGGTCATTAACTCCTATCCAACCTTTCTCAGACTTTCCCTGAATTTGGAGTGCCTGGCAGACTGTCGCCAGATTCCCTCCTCTCCTCTCCTCTCTCTCAAACTGTACAAACATTTACTTGACCCTGAGGTTCCCTTAGCAATTTCTACTTCAGTCACAAGTTCCTCCAAGTCTAGAAAAGCAGTTCCCCTTGCTGCTTCCCTTTTCTTCTGGAGAACTAAGGAAACCAATGGCAAATTTAGGGCTGAGATGCGAGCATCACTGCATTAGGTGGATTGAGTGAGAAGGTGAACTCCTAGAAAAGCTTCATTTCCTTCTTTGTCTTTATAGTTCCAGCTCCTAGTGGCAGTGCTTGGCACATAGTAGATGCCTAATTAATGCTTATTGATCAGTCATTTTTTGATTGCTAGGATGCGTCTCTCTTCTCTTTCTTGCCCCTCTTCCCCTATTTCTTCTTCTCCTCCTCTTCCTCCTCCTCCTCCTCC
>NW_025372820.1:0-7775 GCF_016433145.1 Gracilinanus agilis
TATATATATATATATATATATATATATGTGGTATTTTTCCTCTTTCATTTTAGATCTCCTTTGTGTGGGGGTCTATCAGTGGTATGGCTAAACCAGAGGGTATATATTTTTTATACCTTTTGTGTGTAATTCAAAATTACTTTAAATAATGGTTGAATCCATTTATACTTCAACTAACCAGGTATCAATTTTCTTGATTTCTCACAATCCCTTCACCATTTATTATTTTTTTTCTCATTTTGCCATTTTTATGGATGATAAGTGAAATCTTTGAATTTTTTTAAATTTACATATCCCTAATTAGTAATGATTTGTAAAACCATTTTTATATGGCTATAGATTATCTTACTTTATTCCCTTGTTAATTGGAATATGATTTTTTTTCTTATAAATTTGAACCACTTCCTTCTATATCTTGAAAAGGAGACTTTAGAGAAACTGGGAACAAAGATTTTTTCCCCAGGTAATTTAATCTTATATTTATTAGATTTGTTGTGCAAAAATTTTTAAACTTTATATAATCAAATCATCTGCTTTTTAAAAATATTTTCTATGTATACTTCAGAAATGAATTTTTCTCTTATCTATGGATCTGATGGGTATCCCCCCCCCCCATTTTACTAATTGGCTTGTAATGTTAACTTCTATATCTAGATAACATATCTATTTGTAACTTATCTTTGTTTAAGGTATGTTTTTCTAAATCTGTTTTCTTCCATATTATTATGCAATTTTCCCAACAATTTTTGTTTAATAGTGTCTTTATCTCAGTCTTTATAAAATAATATAATAGAGTCTTTATATAATAAGAATCTTTATCTCAGTTGCTGGGGTCTTTGTGATTACCCATTAAGTATATGTTCTTACATTCTGTACTTAATCTGTTTCAATGATAAATCTCTAAATTTTATACTAAATTATTTCTTTGTAATGTAGTTTGAAATCCAGCACTCATTAATCTGTCTAATATTCTTTAACTTTTTTACCTTCCATGAAAATTTTAAAAAATATTTTTCTAATTCTAAAAATTATTCCTTTTGTCAGTTTGCAACATTCACTCTTATTAAAAACTTTGGAAAACACAGATGTAAATGCTTGTTTTTCTTAAAAGGTTTCAAAGCATCTATCTGAAACCATCAACAAGTATTATTTGTAATGGGAATGAGCATAAAGCCTTCCCAATAAGATTAGGAGTGAAAATAGGATGCCTAATATTTGGGATTTTATGAAAAATATAGATGCAAAAATCTTACATAAAATACCAGCTGGGAGACTATAATACATCATAAAGTGTGTGACTAAATTGAATCCATACCAGGAATGCAGGAATAGTTTAATATAAGATAAGTTATTGGCACAATTGATTATATAAATAACAAAAGTGACAAAAACCATCATACCAATAAATACAGAAAAAGTCTTTTATAAAATGCAACACTAGTTTCTATTAAAGACAGTAGAAAACATAGGTATATTTAAATAGATTTTTTCCTAAAATTAAAAAAATATGTACCTAAAATCATGAGTAAGTATTATTAACAGGGATAAGACAGAAATTTTCCCAAAAAGATTATGAATGAAACAAGGAAACTCAATATCAATATTATTTGATATTATATTAGAAATGCTTAGCATCTGCAATAATAGAAGGAAAAGAAATCAGAATGGGCAAAGTGGTAACAAACCCATCTCTTTTTGCAGACAACATAATAGTATATGTGGAAAATCCCAGAGATTCATCTAACAAGTTAGTTAAAATTATCAATAGTTTTAGTAAAGCAGTAATATATAAAACTACATAAATTATAAGCATTTTTATATATCACTAACAAAGATGTTTAAGAAGAGAAAGAGACAGCCCATTTAAAATAGCCACAGATAGAATAAAATACCTAGGAATATACTCACAAAAAAACAAACGCAGGAACTACCTGGACTTAATTATAAAATGCTTTTTACAGAAATGAAATTAGGTTTAAAAAATTGGATAAATAGTCATTGTTCATGGTTTGGCAGAACCAATATAACTAAAATGACAATTCTACCTAACCTACTTACTCAATTCCATCCCAATTACATTGCCAAGAATTATTTTATTGAACTAGAAAAAAATAATAAAATTCATCTGGAAGAACAGAAGATCAGGAATATCTAATAAAAAAAAAACATAAAGGAAGGCGGTCTAGCAGTACCTGGTTCTAAACTGTATTTTTAAAACTATTTAGAAATGTCAAAAAAATAGAATAAAAGATTATAGAACATGATATTTTATAAACTTTTCTGGGACAATTGGAGAGTAGCCTGGAAGAAACTATAGACCAATATCTTACAACATTTACTTAGGTAAGATCAAATTGGATACATGACCTATACATAAAATGAAATATCATAAACAAATTAGAAGAGAAAAAGAACATATTACCTATCAGATTTATGGATAAGAGAATAATGGATAATTTTGATTACATTAAATTTAAAAGGGTTTGTAAACAAAAAACTATGCATCCAAGATTAGGAGAAAAATAGAAAATTGGTGGGATTGGGGTTACTTTATAGAGTTTCTCAAGTGGGGGTCTCATTTGTCATGTTTATAAGAATAAGAGCAATCCTCCAGTTGATAAATAGGCAAAAGATATGAACATACAGTTTTTATATGAAGAAATCAAAGTCACATATAGGATTATGAAAAAAATTCCCTAGATCACTACTGATCAAAGAAATGCATACTCCAGCAGTTCTAAGATATCATATCAGGGTTGTGGCCAAGATGGTGGCATAGTAGCATAAGCCTTCTGATTCTCCTTCCAAATTATCATTACAAAGCATCTCAAAAGAATAGCAATCAAAACTGGATGAGTGGGGGCAGCTGGGTAGCTCAGTGGATTGAGAGCTAGGCCTAGAGACGGGAGGTCCTAGGTTCAAATCTGGCCTCAGACACTTCCCAGCTGTGTGACCCTGGGCAAGTCACTTGACCCCCATTGCCTACCCTTACCACTCTTCTGCCTTGGAGCCAATACACAGTATTGACTCCAAGACGGAAGGTAAGGGTTTAAAAAAAAATTTTTTAAAAAAACTGGATGAGTAAAGGAGCTCTCCCACTGGACACTGTGTGAAAGATAAGCAGTGAGTGGGAATTCCCATGCCATAAGGGGGCAAAACTGCACTAATCAAAGCTCAAGTTGATCACCCCTCCTCCACACCACTTACCACACCATAGTTAGAATGAGGGCTTGGGAAATCACTAAATTCTCAAGGGTTGACTGGAAGCACCACAGACTTATCTCTGAGGGCTGTGCCAGGCCTTGGCAACAAGACTTGGGGCTGATGAGCTTAGATTTTGGGCAGTAGAGCTGTTGGCCACAGATGAGGCAGCAAGAGCTTGGGAGATAGCCTCAGGGCAAAATGCTTTAAGGCTCATGCTACACAACAAACATCACAGAGCAACCTGCTCTTACTCAAACCTCTGACAGGGAAAGGAAGATAGTACTAAGGCAAAGCCCTATGAGACAGAAGCTAAGAAAGCAATGAATACCAACATGCAGGAATCATAATTGTCTAGTGGCAAAAGGAATAAACAACAGCAAAAAGTTCTTGAACCTGGAAAATTTCTATGGAGAAAAAGAGCAAACTACAGAAGCAACAGTAGAAAGTTATAAACAAGCAAATATAGCCAAACTTTCAAAAAAATGGAAATTGGTCACAAGTTCTTGAGGAACTCAAAAAGGAATTGAAGAACCAATAAGAAAGATAGAAGAAAAATTGAAAGGAAGGCAGGGAAAACAAATGAAAGTAATAGAAAAAGAAAATAGCTTAAAAGACAAAATTGCCCATATAGAAAAAGAGGTACAGAAATCAAAGTAATAAACAAATTGGAGACCAGAATTGATCTGCTAGAAGCCATGAAAAGCAGGACAGACCAAACTGAAAAGGGAAATCAAAAGATCATAGCTGAAAATCAGTTTTTAAAAACTAGAATTAGGCAAGTAGAAGCTAATGATCTCATGAGACAGCAAGAATTAATGAAGCAAAACCAAAAGAAGGAAAAATGAAATATCACATTGAAAAGTCAATTGATCTGGAAAATGGATCCAGGAGAGTGAATTGGAGAATTATTGGACTACCTGAAAGCCTGGGACAACAACAAAAACAAAAGCTTTGACATGGTATTAGAAAAAATTATTCAAGAAAACTGCCCTGATATTCTTGAACAAGAGGGCAAAATAGACATTGAAAGAATCCATAGATCACGTCCTATTACATCAATTTCTGAGAAGCAAAATGGAGATCAGGATGAGTGACAATCAACAGTTTTAGAATCTGGAACTTACCCAGATGCCATGAGCCAGGGGGCAAAAAACAGTCACTGCCAGGACTATAAAAGGCAGAAGCTAGATCAAGATTCTCTCTCTCACTCATGAGAAGGGGACCTTGGGTGGCTGGGTGGGTAGCCAACCAACCTGCTTAGGTTACTTGTATCCTGTTTTACCAATTATCACATTCTCAACTTCTGAATAGAGCTGTACTGTACATTGATTATTTATCATCAAGTAGGCCAAAGGTACCTGGCCTGGTCTGAGTGCCACAGAGAGGGGAACCTCTCCAGCTGACATCTTAACCTAATCAATCTGTGATTGCCAACCCTGATCATCACTAGTCTAGTGTAGTTTACCAACACCTCCTTCCTTCAATCCCTGATCCTTCCACTGAGTTTTGTTATAATTAAGTCCTAAAAGCTTACCTAGCTGAATGCTCTTATTATTCTAAAGTTCACTACCATATTCTTTGTACCTAAGGGGAAGGGATTATTCAAATAAGATCAAATCGCAATCATAGGCACTACCCATCAAGTTAAACCCAGGATAAGGGTCAGAGAAGCTATGTGATCCAATTCACAGGTTCTCATTGATAACTTAGACCTGGGCACTGTTAAGGGAGATGTGTGTGTATTCAGGTGAGCTTCATATATTTTGTGGGACCGGTGTTCACTACCACAACTCAGTGTCCACCCAAAGTTCCCACCTCACTCAGCTTAGGTCCTTAGACCATCAGAGGACCTTGGGCGATCTCTCTATCAGGCTCCATTCAATATCACCATACCACCCATAACAGTCCTAAATTAAATCCCCAAAAGACAACCCTCAAGAATGTTATAGCCAAATTCAAGAACTTCCAAGTCAAGGATAAAATACATACAAATGGCCAGAAAGAGACAATTCAGATATCAAGGAGACCCAGTCAAGATTACACAGGATCTAACAGCTTCCACACTAAAGGACCACAAGGCTTGAGATATGATATTCAGGAAGGCAAGAGAATTAGGTCTAAAACCAAGAATCATCTGCCCATTAAAACTGACTATATACTCTCAAGGAAAAGTATAGTAATTTAATAAAATAGAAGATTTCCAAGCATTCCAAAGAAAACACCAGAAATAAACAGAAAATTTGATGCCCAAATACAAAATATAAGAGAAATATAAAAAAAGTAAACAAGAGAGAAAAAAAATTTAAGAGCTTCAATAAGGTCAAATTGATTTTATTCCTATATGGAAAAATGATATCTATAACTCTTAAAAATTGCTTTCATTATCATAGTAGATAGAAGAAATATTCATAGGCAGAGTTTGTGGTATTAAGCTGTTTAAGATGCTGTGTAAAAAAAAATTGGTGGGGAACCAAAAAGCGGATAGTATGAAGAAAAACTCAAAGGAAGAGATAAAATAGAATGCCTTATAACACATAAAGAGGCACATGGGTGGATGGAAGAATACTATTATCAGAAGGGGAGGAAGACAGTGGTGACAAGTAATACTTAAATCTTATTCTCATTGGAATTACTTTTGAGATGGAAGAACAGCCAGATATATTGGGGTATAGAATTCTATCTTACTCTACAAAGAAGTCGAAATGGAATAAAGAAGGGAGGAGTGAGGGGCAAGGATTATTAAAAGGGAGGGAAAGGTGGGAGGGGCGGTGATTATTAGATCTTAAAGAGAAATAGGAGGAGAATAAGAAAGAGGGAATGAGAAGGAAAGTAAAATAAGAGGGACTAATTAAAAAGTTAAACACTGATGTGGAAGGAAATAGTGAAAGAAGAAAGAGCAGGACTAAAAGAGGGAATCAAAATGTCGGGAATACACAGGTGATAATCATAACTGAAAGTGAATGGGTTGAACTCACCCATAAGATGGAAGCAAATAGTAGAGTGGATTAGAAGCCAAAACTCTACCATATGTTGCCTATAAGAAACAAACATGAGGCAGGTAGACACATATAGGGTAAAAGTAAGATGCTGAAGAAAAATTTATTGGAAGTCAACTGGGAAAAAGGAGGCAGGAGTTGCAATCATGAGTATCATTAGGAATTATCATAAGCCCTGGGAGACTATAACTCCCAGGATTCTCTCTGCTGCAACTTCCCCTGATACTTCCCACTTCCTTTGTGGGAGATGTCAGAGAAAGCATAAAAGTGAAAGTTTAGTGCCTTTTCTCTCTCTCTCTACCCTGGAGGCTCTGCTTTCTCTACCCTGGAGGTTGGCTGGTCTCTCTACCCTGGAGCTCTCTTGACCCTGGAGGCTCTGTTCTCTCAACCTTGAGCTCTTGCTAGCTCTCTACCCTGGAGGCTGGCTGATGCTCTCTACCCTGGAGGCTGGGTGACTCTTTCTACCCTGAGCTCTTGCTAGCTCTCCAGCTGGAGGCTGAACCCTGCAGAGCTCACTTGTAGCACCTTTTTCCCTTTCTATCTAACTCCTAGTTTTTCCTAGACCTTTCCCTTTCTAATTAAAATAAAACCTAGCTATTCTAAACCCTAAAGTTGCTTTCTGATCTTTTATTTGAGCCCCTGAAGGGCTCTGGTCAATTTTCCCCTGCCAAGGCTGGGGTCTGCTACCTTCCTTTACCTTCCTCTACCTTCCTCTCTCCTTTCTCCCATTCCTCCAATCCTACTGCCTTCATCCCTTCACCCCTTCACACAGGACATCTGGCAAAACCAAAGTAAAAATAGATCTGATTAAAAGAGATAAGGAAGGTAATTACATGCTGATAAAAGGCATTATAGACAATGAAGAAATATAAATACTCAAATGGTTTAGCATCCATATTTTTTTTATTTTAAACCCTTAACTTCTGTGTATTGACTTATAGGTGGAAGATTGGTAAGGGTAGGCAATGGGGGTCAAGTGACTTGCCCAGGGTCACACAGCTGGGAAGTGTCTGAGGCCAGATTTGAACCTAGGACCTCCTGTCTCTAGGCCTGGCTCTCAATCCACTGAGCTACCCAGCTGCCCCAGCATCCATATTTTTAAAGAAGAAACTATTGGAGCTTGAAGAGGAAATAGATAGTAAAACTATACTAGTAGGAGATCTCAACCTTCCACTATCAGCTCTAGACAAATCAAACCAAAAAATAAATAATAAAGTAAAAGATGTGAATGAAATCTTAGAAAAATTAGAGTTAATAGATATATTGAGAAAAATAAAAAGGGATAAAAAGAAATATACCTTTTTTTCAGCAACATAAGGTGCAGTTTAACCATGCACCAGGGCATAAAAACATTGCAAACAAATGCAGAAAAGCAGAAATAATAAATGCAACTGTTGCAGATCATAACGTGATAAAATTACAATTAATAAGGGTACATGGAGAGGCAAATTAAATATTAATTGGAAATTAGATGATCTCATTTTCTAAAACTGGTGGATTAAAGAACAAATCATAGAAATAATTACCAATTTCATTGAAGAGAATGACAATGAGGAAACAACATATCAAAATTTT
>NW_025372821.1:0-5559 GCF_016433145.1 Gracilinanus agilis
ATGTAATATAATATATATTATATACATAATAACACAATATAATACTTTATTTATTTTTATTTGATTTTTATTATAAAACCTAGAATTATGCCTGATATTAGTAAATGTGTATTTTTTTTTTAGGAGATGAGACAAAAGCTTAGGAAAATCAATGAAAAAGGTAGCAGATAGTTGACTACTTAATGGAATAGCAGCTCAGAATCCCAGAATTTGAGAACTGAAAGGGACCTGAAATGCTTTCTGGTCTGACCCATACACAAAAGGAACCCTTACTTTAAAATAATTGATAAGTGACTATCCAGTCTATGCTTGAGAATTTCCAAGCTCCCTTCAGAGCAGCTGATTCCACTTTTGGACAGCTAGAATTATTAAGAAGTTTTTCCTGACATCAACCTAAATTGACTTATTTGCAACTTCCATCCTTTGCTCCTACTTCCACCAACAGGGGCCAAATGGGAAAAGTTTAATTCCTTTCCCCTCTCCCCCCCCCCTAAAAAAGGAGAGGAATGAGAGGAGACTTCCTAGAGGATGTGGGATTTGATTAGGCTTTCCAGGTGAGAGGAACATGAGAACATGTAGGAAACAAAATGTGACTATTATGAGAAAAAAAATCTATTTCCTGAAGTTAAAGCTTCTCTGTGATCTCTCCTCTTGCATAATGTGCCTCCATAATTGAGATCCTTTTATTTGTGAAAGATTTTTTGAAAGTCAGAAAGTACATCCTTCCTATTTTTAGTAAAATTGTTTCTTTTGGATTTTGCAGAAATCTGGAAGAATTCATGTCTGGAAGGATTCATAAGGTGTTGGGGAAAGTGGAGGAAGGTGACATGCATTGGTACTGATTCCAGATTTTGCTGCCTGTAAAAATCTTCCTTCCTCACATTTTCTGAGTAAGGTCCTACCACAGTAGCTCTATATTCTCTCTAGGTTCCCAGTGTCACACTGTATGGTGAAAGAGGGCCTGTTAGTCTAAACTGAGAAAACATTCATCATGTTTTCCTCCTTAGCTCATTTTACTGCATATAACACTCATCTTTTATGACCTAGTCTAATGCTATTTCCCTCTTAGATGCTTCCTGTTCATGCTTTCTGGTTTTTAACTTCACTACAGGCCTTTTTGAGGTAGAGAACACCAATGGACATTTAATTTCTCTTTTTTTAACCTGATGGGGGAGTCGAAAGGGAGCTGGACAACAAGTAGTCAGAACTCTTGCTCATTTGTTCTTGGTAGAACTGAGAATTGGTCTAATCATTTTGGAAAACAATTTGCGATGATGCAAACAACTGGCTGAAATATCTAGAATCTTTGGCCCAGAAATGCCTCTGGTAGACATGGATCCCAAGAAAGTTAAAGGCTGAAGGAAAGGGTCCACATGCACCAAATATTCAAAGCAGGATGTTGTGTAGTAGCAAAAAAAAAAATGGAATTAAAAATGGATGTGGAGATAATGGAATTACTAAACAGTATGTGGTACACAAATGTAGTGAAATATGGCACTGTAAGAAATGGTGGGGGGCAGCTGGGTGATTCAGTGTATTGAGAGCTAAACTTAGAGATGGGAGGTCCAAGGTTCAAATCTGGCTCAGATACTTCTTAGCTGTTGGGCAAATCACTTAACCCCCATTGCCTAGCCCTTACTGCTCTTCTGCCTTGGAACCAACCCTTAGTATTGATTCTAAGATGAAAAGTAAGGGTTTAAAAAAAAAAAAAGAAATGGTGAACAATAACAAGTTAGAGTAATGAAATGGGAGGACGTAGGAATGGATACCCTTTGCATCATATGTCTTCCATTCACATGTCAAGCAGGAAAAACATGAAAACAGTGTACATGACTAGAATGATGCAATCCAATGTTGTATAATTTAAACAACTAAGCTTGTCATCTTCTCTAATGGGCCCCAAAGAAGAAGATAAAAAAATTCACCTTCTTCCTTTCATTGAAGGTGTGTGTGAGATTCTGAAAGATTCTTCAAGGGTTTCAGTGAGAATCTACTTAAAATAGCTGATCATTGATTTGGCTCTTCTATGACCCTTTCTTGTCCTCCAATTTAGCTCTTTTGGGGGTAACCAAACAAAGACTAAATGTGCTGCATTCATCTATTCAGTACTGTGATGTGTCTAACATTGATTAGCTTGTTGCTTTCAGAGTTTTCTCTTTGTGTCACTTTCTACTGTCAGTTAGAAGCAGAAATATTGTTTTGCCGTAAAAAAAAAAAACCCTTGACAAATCATGTATTTTTCCATTTAAGATCTTGATCTTGCAAAGGTAAGGACAGAAACCTTCTTGACCCAACTCTCCTCCTTCCTCTCTGTCCTTTTCTAATCTGATTTTCTATTATTTATCTGAAAGTACTGTTGTAAAATTATCTATCTGAAACGAATATTTACTGACACTTGAGCCTATTGCAGTGAAGACTACCCACACCCCCTAAGAATAGTAAGCCTCAGTTATGCAAAAGCCTCAGGTGATCCTCTGATTCTAATTGAATGACCTTATATAATACCTGAACTCAAATCCCAGAACCTTCTTACTCAACTCTAACAAGAAACAGGGACAACTCAAAATCATAAGTCCGTGAGGTAGAGTCTTTAGATTAAACCTTTATTATCTAGACTGAAATACCTATAAACATCTTCCATGATGCTTCTGTTTTAGAATAGTGTCAATACAAAGCAAAAATGGTCAAAGAATATCCCAATGGTAGTTTTTAACATAAACCTTTAGGTCAGATACATTTCTTAGGCTATAAACATCTTTCCATTATACTCTTGTTTAGAATAGTGTCAATGCAAAGCAAAAATGGTCAAAGTATCATAGAATCATTAATTTAGAGAGGGAAGTAATGTTAGAAGTAATCTTTTTCAATCCCTTTATTTTATAGATTAGGAAAATGAGACATAGAAAAGTTAATTGATTTTCCCAAAGTTGTAAAAGTTTTTCATTGGCAAAGTCAGGCTTCAAATAGACCATAAGGATCATCCAACCTTGACTTGAAAGAGAGAGAGACAGAAAGAGACAGAGACAGAGACAGACAGACAGACTGAGACAGACAGAGACAGACAGAGAGACAAAGAGACAGAGAAACAGAGATAGAAAACTGAGGATCAGAGAAGTTGTGAAAGTGCCCAGGTAGGATTTCTATTTTGGAAGATGGTGTATGGGGTAAAGAGAAAACCAAAGAAACCCAGGGACCTAGTGGTAATTGATGTAGTCTGACACCTTAGTAATGGGAAACAAGAACTAAAAGACTCATGGGGCTTGCTGTAGGATTTTAGAACTAGAAAGAACTTTGAATTATCTCATGTGACCCCTCATTATTCAGATGAAGGAACTGAGACTTATAGAAATAAAATGACTCATCCCTGTTAACTTAGACAATAAATGTCACTGTTGGCATTTGAACTCGGCTCCATTGACATCACAACCTATATTCTTAGAATCATGCTCCATGACTTCGCTTATCATGTTCTAGTCATTTCCACACGTTCATTCCACTCCCTCCAGCATCTTGGACTCTGTCTCTTAGCCTCTGGGCTCTGACAACTGAACTTTTGCATTATTTTTCTAGAAACCATGACCTCATTTTACTTCCTAGCCATTATTAGAGAGATACTATGGAATAATATGTAGGATATTAGATTTGTAATCCTGAACTTAAATTCAGAAAATCTTGAATTTAAATCTTACTTTAGATATTTATTCCAACGATCATCTTCATTCCTTTCCTATAAGAATCTTGGATTATTCCTCAGGAACCCTGTGGTCTAATAGGTCAACTTTTACCTTTTCTCCTCTAGAAGCAGACTTCCTTTTTTTTTTTTTAAATTTTTTTTATTCCCCTTACCTTCCATCTATATTAATTCCAAGGCAGAAGAGGGGTAAGGGCTAGGCAATGGGGTTAAGTCACAGGTGGTTAAATGACTCCCTCAGGGTTACACAGTTAGGAAGTATCTGAGTTTCAGATTTGAAATCAGGACTTCACATCTTAATCCACTGAGCCACCTATCTGCCCCACCAGATCTCCTTGTTAATTCTTTCTATGACATTGGTATTCCCTTCCCTAGCCCATTTCCTGTACCCTATCCTTTTCTCCCTCCCTCCTTCTCCTCCCCAATCCAATCCCATTTCCCTTTTATCTTTACATATTGTCTTTCTAGATTAGAATATAAACCCCTTGAGGGTAAGTACAATCTTGTTGGCTTATATCTCCAGAGTTCATCAGAGTGCCTGGCTCCTAGTATGGTTAGATACATGTCCACCTATGTGTAACTAGGATGAATATTTTCAAAGTTTATCTTCCACAATATTATTAATTGTCAAAACTGCCTCGCCATTAACTTTAAGAATTGTTTGCAACACTCACTGAATATTAATTAATAATTCATTGATCAGTCTATTGGATATTATTGTCTCAGAAAAAAAGAAGTTTGGTTTAAATAAAAACACTGGCTAGCCAAAAATGCACACCCAGCAGAACCATGTAGATATGCCTGGCAAAACTGCAAAGGCACTTTTTCACACGTTTCCAGTACAAAGAGAATGACCAAACAACCAGCTGGGTGCTCAGTCTCACTAGCACACAGGGAGAGCACCATCCACAGCATCCATCTCAGGCCAGGAGCCCAGTGACGTGAATAGGAGCAGACACTTAACCTACAACAGAAAAGCCAAGCACAGAGTGAAAAGGTCATTTGTGGAAAGGTGTGAGATATACAGGGAGAGCCAAAATGCAGAAGAGTTCGCCATGTAAAGGGCCAAGTTAAACAAGACACAACTGGGGCCCTCTTGCTTGTCCAGGCCTTCCATAATCCCACAATCAAAAGCTCCGAAGGGACTCTGGGATCCAAAATTATGAGTTATTTAACTTGGCCACCAGCACGACTGACTCTTTTGTGACTTGGCTCATCTTGGAGATGTCACACCTTGATTCCATTGGTCTTTATTTAAGAATATTTTTTTAGGTGGGTTTCATGCTTTCGATGACATAGCCATTTTTTTCTGTTTAGAGAAATAATTAAAGAGGAATCAGTGGGGAATAGGCTTACTTTAGTCCTTTATCTTAGAGGAAAAGCAGATATAAGTATTTCAAAAGAGTTCTGCAATGGAAATGCAAACCCCAAAGGGACTGGAGCTTCAAAAGAAAAAATAAAACCTTTCTAATTTGTTGAGCAGAGGATTCAGACCCCTGAGGATTCTAGGGGTAAAAGGAAATGATGGGATAAAGGGAGAGGTGCCATTTGACTTGAATGGAGAGCAGATGTTTGTGGCTTCAGCTTTTATCCTATCTCATCAGGTTCTCATGGCCCATAAACCCTTCAAATCTCTTCCTACTAATAGACCATAATTTTTGCAGGAATTCTATGTAGAGGATAGGAATATACTATAAGAGGAAGACTAGGAGAAATTGACCCCAAATCAAGAGATAATTCTAGACAAGGACAAGGTAGATTTAAGAAGTGTACTTAATTTTTTAATTTAAAAAAATTGATGTCTTTTGAGTTTATATCATTTTCTTCCCTTCCCTTCCCTTCCCTTCCCTTCCCTTCCCTTCCCTTCC
>NW_025372822.1:0-4061 GCF_016433145.1 Gracilinanus agilis
CCTAAAGTGTAGGTCTGAGCCTGTTATTGCCTCCTAGGTCAACTCTAGGGACACTCTCACCTCCAGGAGCAAACACAAAATTCACTTTGGCATTCAAAGCTCCCCATCTTTCTAGTCTTCTCACACTTTCCTCCCTGCCATGTTTTCTTGGATCTGGTGACACTGGCCTCCTGGCTGTTCTAGAACAAGTCTCTCTCTCTTTGCTCCCTCATCTCCAGGCTTCCTTAGCCAAAATTCTGCCTTCTCCAGGAAGCCTTTCCAAATCCCTTTTAAAAAGAAGAAGGAAAATGAATGGCTTCTACCTCTTACATGGCTGAAGCTGTCTTGGGTATCCCTCTTCCAGAGAGCTGTCCATCAGGCCAAGTGGCTGGTGTTCAGAGGGATAGCCCAGTCCCTAATCTTCTCTTCTAGGTTGTTAATGTAGGCTCAAAGGATATTTTTCCTCTGAGGTCTGTTTTAGCTCCATCTTAGACATTTTGGTGTGGTGTTTCATCATCATCATTTTCTTTTTTGTAGCCATTATTTCTGTGATTTGTTCTTTGACCCACTCATTTTTTAGGATTCATTCTATAATTCCCCTTTAGTCTTTGTCTTTTGTTTGTGGTTCCTGAACCAATTCTTACTTTTATTGGCCCATAAAGGATGTATGAACTATTTCTGTCTTTTTACATTTGTTCACAGAGTCCTGGGCCCTAGTAGACGATCAGTTTTTGCAAGTTCCCCATAATGCTGAGAAATATGTGCCTTTGCTGTCCTGTTTAGATGATAAGAGTTAAGACTGATTATATGAAGACTAGAGGGAAAAGAGAGACCAAAGGAGGATAAGCTTCGTACATCAGAATAAGTGCCTGAGCAGAGACAGAAAAAGAAGATGGACTATGAAGAGAGTGAGAGAAATCCTTTCTGGAAAGGGATATGAAAAGGGAAAAATTTTAAACTCATGAATTATCCATGAATAGTTGAGGGGGAGGATCAGAAGGAGGAATCTGTGCCTGAGAGGAATTCTCTAACCAAATAAAAGCCTGAGAGAAGAAGAGACTAATCAGCAGAACCCCAAAGGGGACAGGGTAACAGGTAGGGTGAGAGAGCCAATGGAAGCAATTGGGGCCTCCCCATGTTTCTGGGAGAACTTCACTTGCAAATGCCTCCTCTTTTCACATTCCCTGCCGGTTTATGTATTTGGAGTGTATATATTTATGACTAATCTTGCTCTCTTGGTTTTGGTTCCTTTCAGCAGGATATAGTTTCTTGTTTATTCTTTTTTTAATTTTGAATGTTTTTGCTTTCTTTGAGATAGTGTGATTTCAGCTCTTGCTTTTTGAAGTCACTTGAGGCATAGTCAGTTTTTTCTGTTGCCTCAGCTTTATTTTGTGTGTGTCTTTGTTTTGGAAAATATGTTTCTTAGAAGCAACAGACTGTAGGGTTTCCTCTTTTTCACTTTATTGGATTGTTAAATCCATTCACATTTAAAATTGTGAGAGATTTCTTTGTTCCTGTCTCTGTTCATGTTTTCCCCCCTCCCCCCAAGTTAAGATTTTTTCCCTCTCTTCTTTTGTGAAATAGTATCTGTCCTCCTGCATGTCTCTTTTCCCCTCTATTATGTTCCTTCATTTATTTTATCTTTTTTAAAAGATGGACTTATTTCTCCCCTCCTCCACTTTGTTATCGGATTACCTTTGGCCTTTTGCTTATTAGTTCGTTTATCTCCTGCTTTTATCCGGTTATATAATTCTTTACCCTTTTTTCCCTCTCCAATAGGTTTCTCCTTCTCTCTTCACATAGGCCTCCTCATGAATTTTTAAAATTTTATTTTTTTGTCTATTTCCAAAAAGAATCTCTCTCATTCTCTTCATTATCCAGCCTTTCTCTCTGTCTGCTCTAGACCCTCCATCTCTGATTTATGGCTTCTCTACTTGCTTCCATATTCTGGGTGCAATAAACACTCTCCTGTCTGGATCTTTCAGCCCCTTCCTTATGGGGTTTGCCCCCTGATTTTCCTCTTCTTCTGGGCTTCATTTCTAGAACAAGGCCAATTCCCACAGGGGCCAGAGACGACCTCCCCCCCCCATGGCCTGGTCAGCAGCCTCCATGCTGCACCCTCTCTTCTGGACCCTTTTCCCTTCCATTTGCCTGGAAATCTTGTGCCCCAAATCTCCCTGCAGCGGGTCCAACTCTTCCCTCTCTCAGAGAGAGGCCATGGTGGGAGGCTGCGCTGTAATGTTCTGGGCTCTGTGACCCTGGATGGGCCATTGGCTTTTACGTGCCTCAGTTTCCAGCTCTGTAAAATGGAGATGAAAGTCCTGAGGTTCCCCCCCCCCATCCCATGGGGTGCCTCTTCTACTTCAGGTGCCTTAGACACGGGCGCCAGGCCTGGCTCCCTCATAGAATGGGCTGAGGCCTCCCCGTGTCTGTGTGTCTGCTGGGAGTGGGGCCCTTACTCAGGGCTCTTGTGGGGGTGTCGCTGTCAGATCCCTGCCCCCGCCTGGCCCTTACCAGCCCCCCACCCCCTACAGGTGAAGAACCGCCCAGTGAGCATCAGCTGGCAGGGCTGTGACTCCTCCAAGCTCTACACTCTGGTCCTCACCGATCCCGATGCTCCTAGCAGGAAGGACCCCAAATTCCGGTGAGTGGGGAGGCAGCCCATAGCAGCAGGGGGAGAAGCTGGATTCTGGGGGTACCAAGCGGCCCAACAGCCCTTAGAAACAAGATGGTGGTAGTGGGGGGAGGGGGGACTCCTGTAGCCGTCACTGTGCCAGCCTGGATTCAAGTCCTGCTTCTTGTTGCCAGCAGGGCCCCCCCTTGGCCTGGGCTGCTTCTCTTGTTGGCTTTCAGCCTTTGCTCCTGTCTTAGTATGGAGCAGAGTGGCCAGGCCTGGGCCGTGGGGGTGACAGGACTTGTCCGGGGCCACCCAGGTAGGATGGACTCCTGGCTCCAGGCCACGCTCCATCCCTAGAGCCAGTGAGGCCTTCTTGGCTTTTGTGCCTGTTTCCTTCTGCCCCAACCCCAGATTGTTGGGAAAACAAAATGAGGCCAAACCCCCCGTGACGAGGAAGCGCTCCTGAGCTGGGGGGCCGGCTGTGGCTGGGTCCCATGTCTCCCCCCAACCTGGGGGCCTCCGGACCCCGCCAGGCTGCTGTCCTGGTCAGATGAGGATGTTGGTCTTGGGAGTGCCAAGCTTACTAGAACTACCTGGATAGGCGAAAGAGGCGAGCGAGCGAGGGCAGCAGCTGCCTTCCCAGGACAACAGAGCCTTCTCGGACCCGCTTAGCCTCTTTCATGTGTGGCTCCAGTTCAGTCACGCAGCCTCTGCTGGGGGGTGGGGGTGGGGGGGATGTGGCACTGGCACCTGGGAAGGCAGGGGGGGCACTCCCCATCTCACAGGCCCCCCTCAGAGTCTTGGGGCTCCCCGCCTTCCCGAGAGGGAATCACAGCTGTTTGGGGTGGGGAGGGAAAGAACAAAGGCGGCCGGGGCCTCCCCTGGGGCAGCAGAGTTTACATTCAGTCAGTGGCCGGCCAGACCCCTCCTGAGGTGGTGTGTGACTTCTGCAAGCTCCCTTGTGGCCTCGGAAGTGGGGGGCTCTCAGAGTCCTCCCGGGGACTTGGGGCAGCATCTCTGACTCTGAAATGTGGGCTCAGGCTAGGGGGAGGGGCCCCCTCAAGGGTTTCAGCCTCCGGTTAGGTCCAGCCTATCCTGTGTGCCTCCTCCGCTCAGCCTCCCAGCAACGGGCACCAACATGGCACTGACGAACCCCTTCTGCGTCCTGGCCGGGGCCGAAGTCCTGGAGACTGAGAGGAGGCGGGGTGGAGGTCAGGGGGGTCTGTGTCCATCCACCCTCCCTTCCCCCAAGGCTGACTCTGTTTCCTTCTGCTTCAGGGAGTGGCACCACTTCCTGGTTGTCAACATGAAAGGCAGCGACATCAGCAGCGGCACCGTCCTGTCCGACTATGTGGGCTCCGGGCCCCCGAAGGGCACAGGTGAGCCCCGAACACCGGCCGTTGTGCATTGCGGGCAGTTTCTGGGCAAGCTGGGGGGGTCAGAATGGGGGTGTTGGGACTAGGGG
>NW_025372823.1:0-1298 GCF_016433145.1 Gracilinanus agilis
GGGGGGAGGGTTGAAGGGGAAAGGGGAGCATGAATCATGTAACCATGTTAAAAATGAATATTAATAAATGATAAAAAAAAATGGGGAGGGGGGGTGCTAGGTGGCTTGATGGATAGTCATACCTGGAGATGGGAAGTCTGAGTTCAAATATGGCCTCAGACACTTCCTAGCTCAGTGACCCTGGACAAGTCATTTAATCCCAATTTATAGTCCTTAATACTCTCTTGTCTTGGAACCAGTAGTTAGTATAGATTCTAAGAAGGAAAGTAAGTGGAATAAAATAAAAAGAAGGGGAGAAATGAGATCTAAATAATATAGGTATTCCGGTCTCCCTACCACTGGGATCAAGCTAGCCTTAGAAGACTTGAAGTATAAATTCCTCCCAATGAAGAAGTAGCATCAACTGATGCTATTGCTTTTACTGTATATTTTATAATCTAGTTAAATGGTGCATTTAATCTAAATTTAAAATTATAACATATCAGCTCTTCCCAGTGAAGATGTACAGGCCACATGATATCCAACTGATACTTATGTTTTTGCTATGTATTTTCTAATTTAATTAAATGGTTCTTTTAAAATTATAGCATATCAACCCTTCCCAATGAATATTATAGTCTATATTACATCTAACTAATGTGTCTGCTTTTATTATGTATTTTCTAATCTAATTAAATGGTGCATTTAAAATCATAATATATCAACTCATCCCAATGAAGATGTACAATCTACATTACATCCAAATGATGCTCCTGCTTTTACTATGTATTTTCTAATTTAATTAAATGGTGTATTTAAATCACATGTGAGGGAAAGTGAATAAATGACACAATATAAGGGGAATGGCTAAGAAGGAGCATAGTCTAAGTAGGTGACAATAGGAGCCAAAGATTAAATAAATCATACTCCTACTAAGATGAGAGCTCAGAAAGGTAACAGCTGGGACACAAATGAAAGCCAGCAGCCCAATGGAGTTCCAAAAGGGCAGTTTGGGTAATTGGTCATCCATGGGGGTAGGGTGGTGTGCTAATAAGAGCACTTACTGCCTGGTGATCCAGATGAGGAAAGAGCACAAGCAAAAATTTCAGTTAGCAGCCCACAACAATCATAATAAAAATTAACAAATTCCAGTAGATAAAGGGAAAAGATGTCTCTAAGAAATCCTCAAAGTGTATTGGAGGAGGGAAGAGGGGAGGATTTGAGAGCATAAATAACCATACCCATTTCACAGTGCGGGGGAAAAAAAAGGAAAGAGAAAAAAAGAGAAAAGGAGAGGAGAGGGAGAGGGAGAGGGAAAA
>NW_025372824.1:0-5914 GCF_016433145.1 Gracilinanus agilis
GGGCAGAGATATTGTGATTTTTAAGAACCTGCTGGCAAGGGTTTCGCTTGCCTTCAGCATATTCTGATTGTATCATAATCATTTTCTGCTGTCGCAGAGAATGTGAATACACTTAAGGAGCTCACAGATTCCCAGTAGCACAAATTGGGCTTAAGCAAATCGTGTATTTTGTGTATAGAAGGAATTTAAGGAGAGGTATGACTTATTTTCATATTGTATTTTAACTGTTTCTCTGATCAAATTTTTTTACTTCCTCCTCGTCCTCTTCCTCGCCCCGCCCCCCTTTTCCAATTCAATCTTTGGAATCCGCCCGCCCGCTGTCTCTCGACCAGAAGATCTTGTTCTTTTTTCTTTGGATCTCCCCTCCCGCCTCCCATTCCCCGTCCCATCTCTTGGTCATAAATATTACATTATTCACACTTTCAAACTGTGTATTTTCTTACAATAAAAAACGGTTTAAAAGAAATGTTTGACTTCTTTTGCATGCACTTTAAAAGACCAACCAACGAGCAGACCCTTTTCAGGTTCCAAGGAAGAGCATGATAAACTGTCAGAGCTTTTAATTATATTTGTAAATAAAAGTGTTCATCACAACGTCTCGCTGTGTTATTGGAGCTCGGAGGCCGCATCCAGGATGGCCTCATCTGGTGTCTTCTGGGGCCTCCGGCCAGGGTGGGCACGGGGCAGGGGCCCGCCGGCCAGGGAGGGACCTTCCCTTCGGGCCAGGAAACCCCGGAGAGACGGCCTGGGATGGACCGTGGCCGGCGGCCAAGGACCGGCCTCGCTCGGCTCCACCTGCACGGAGGGAGGCAGCCAGGGCACAGGTACGTGGGCGACCCGGAGTGGGGCCCAGGGATGGGGGATGTGACCAAGGCCCTGCCCTTCCATCTTAGAATCAAACGGGGCACGGGTTCCGGGGCAGAGGAGCGGTGCAGCGGAGCGAAGTGACTTGTCCCGGGCCACACAGTCAGGATGTGGCATCCACACAGGTTTTTGGTTTATGTTTTAAACCCTCATCTTCCCTCTTAGAATTAATACTACGCTTTGGTTCCAGGACAGAAGAGAGGGAAGGACTAGGCGATGGGGACTGACTCGCCCGGGTCACACCACTAGGACGTGTGAACCCAAGACCTTCCTGTCTCTGGGCCTGGCTCTCCATCCAGTGAGCCACCCAGCTATGCCTTTTGTTATTTTTTAGTTTAATTATTATTATTTTTTTAGATTATTTTTTTTAGTTTGTTATTTTATTATTTTTATCATTACTTTTAAGTTTAATAAAAATAATATTAATTATATGTCATTAATATAAAATTGTTTTTCCTTAACCCTTACCTTCTGGCTCAGAATCAATACTATATTGGTTCCAAGTCAAAAGAGTGGTATAAGGGTCAAGCAAGGGGAATTAAGTGACTTGCCCAGGGGTCACCCAACAAGGAAGTGTCTTGAGGTCAAATTTGAACCCAGAACCTCCCATCATCAGGCCTGGCTGTCCATTCAATGAGCCACCTCATGGCCCCCAACCTGATGTGTTTGATGGCCTCCTGCCAGGATCCTGATGCTGCCCCAAAGCCTCCATCACTGGAATCATGGGCTGACCAAAGTGTTGGTCCTAGAGGAAGGCTCAGAGGCTGCCTCAGGTCACCGGGTCTCCCTGGGCCTCAGTCTCTTTGTCTGCCATGTAAGAGAGATTCGAATTCAGATTCCAGAGGCCGGAGGGGATGCACGCTAACAGAGAGGAGGTCAGGTTTGTACATATTATAGGACAGGCAGAATGCAGCCAAATACCGAGAAAATGGATTTTTTCTCACTAAAAATGTTTAAATGAAAATAAACGGGAAGCGATGGACCAGGTTGATTCTGAGGGCCCGACTCCAGAGCTCCGATCCTGAAAAAACAAGCCTGGGGCTTATAGACAAAATGGCGGCCAGCCACCCTCCTGGGTGTCACAGGGTTTGGCCCCAGAGACCCTGGGACATTCCATTCCTTCAGGGAATACTAACAGCTGCCATCTCCACGGGGCCCTCAGGTACGCCAAGTGCTGTACTGGGATCGAGTCACGGGGGCCTGAATTCAAGTCCTCCCTCTTGCGTGGCTCTGAGCAAGTCACATAACTTCTAAAGCATCTATAGGATTCTGAGGCCCAGAGCGGGCAGAGGGAGTCTCCTCCAATGGAATTCCCTCTAATAAAAATCAGACTCCAGAACTAGGAGAGGGCCATGATCTGGGGCGATCCTGAAGGCCTTCTCCCAGGGAACGCTTTGGAGCCGGCTCGAGGCCGACACTCTCTCACATCAGCATGTTTAGGGGTGACTTGGGGGTTTGGGGTGAGTTTGTCCTCCCAGCGACGGCCCAGAAGGAAGGGGGTTGGCATGACCATAAACTTAAATAGAAAACAAGGTAGGAGCCTATCTTGTCCCGGTGAGCAGAGATTTCTCCATACTTGACTGCGCTCTCATTAGACCCCTGAGAGGTGTGGACAGAGCTGGCCAAACGGGCACCCAGCGCAGCCGCTTCTTCACCCGGAGCCCAGGAACACGGAAAGATTCTCCTTAGAATGTTTCCCGCTTGCACAGGTGAAACCCCCATCGGATGGTTGGCCGTCTTAGCAGAGGGGGAGAGGAGAGCGAGAAAGGGTGAGAACTGGGCGTCCTAAAAAGTTTTAAGGAAATTTGTTTTTACATGTAACTGGGGGGAAACAATAGAATCTTAAAAATAAAATACGATTCACACGTTAAAAACTGTTTTTCCTAACATTTGGTTCCCTTTCTAATCTACGTTTAATGACACGATTCTGAGAAGGGACCCTCAGATTCCCCAAATGGCCAGGAGCCACAGTACACAAAAGTGACGCCCCGCCCCCCCCCACTGGCCTAAAGCGGGTCTTTGGGTCCCTCCAACCCTCCGAGGAGCAGGGGGTGGGCCTAAATCAATCACGACTTCTCTTTTTTTTCTGACTAGAGAAAAACTGGCCCCTGTTACCCCCATCTACACCCTCCCTGGGTAGCCAGAGGGGGGAGGCTGGCAGGGCTTGGTCCCAGGGTCCTAGGAGGGTGTCAGGTCCCCTCTGATGAAGGCTGAGGCAGACGGGGTGCAACAGGGCTTCTGTGGACACCCCGAGGCCCTTGGAGCAACATGAAAGCTGGCGTTCACGTGCTCACAGAAGTCTGTAGCAGGCTTGCTTGTCACAACCCTCATATCACAGGGCTCTAGTGACTGGTCACTCGTGCTCAGTGACCGGCCAGCCCAGGGACTCTTTCCTGCCTGCAGAGAGGGACGATTTGGCTCCAGTCTTGTTCCCTCCACAGACCCAACTATTCCCACCCATTTGGCCAGACTGGTTCAAGGTCCCAACAGATGAGCCTCAGCGGGCCGAGATGGGACGTCCATGGACCAAACGGAATCTGGAGAACAGTTAGGAATCCAGGGGGAGGGGTGGCGAGGTGGCTGGAGAGTCAGACACTTCCTAGCTGGAGTTTAGCCCCCCAGTGCCCAGGCCTTGTTTCGAAGAGTCTGGGGCAAGCGGGACCATCTGTTTGAACTGCACAGCCATGGAGGGGTCAGAGGAGCCCCGATTCAGAGCAGGAGGGAGCCTTGGCCCTCTAGTCCAGATTCCTCGTGTAAAATGGGCTTTCCTAAGCCTCCTCTCTGAAGTCCTGCCTGTCCCTGGCAAGGCTTCCTGCGGCAGCATCTTCTGTCCTCTTTTACCCAGGAGGAAAATGAGGTAGACAGGATCGACTTGCCCAGTCAGAGCTCCGAAGGGTCTGAGGCCACAACTGAACTCGGGTCTTCCCTCCTCCATGCCCAGCGCCCTGACCACGAACCATCCAGCTGCCTCATTTCCTCTTCTAGGTAACAAAAATCCCTCATGAATGGATGCATCCCAGGCTGGGCCCAAGTCCCGACCCCTCCTCTGGGCCTGTTTCCTCCAGAGAACGGCGGCTTTGGAGGTGACCCTCCCTCCCAGGCTGTGGCCAATGAAGGGCTGGGCTCTTCGGGCTGAGGTTTGACCGCTTATTGTAGGGACCGGGGAAACCCAATTGCTCCCGACAGCCAAGAAGCCGTTGTTTCTGGTTCTTTTCTCTCTGCCCTCCCCAAAGCAGAGCTGGGCACACGCCGGGCATTGTCTGGAGATTACTGCAGGCTGTAATGGAGCCACTTGAGAAGCCGCCAGGAGGTTGCTGCCACCTCCACGGGCACACAGGCATCCCCAGCCTTGGCTGATTCTGGGGACCCTCCAGTCAGTGAGATGAACAGAAAAGGGCCCCTCAGAACCCCCACTGTTCTTCCTGCTTCTCAGTTTCTCCAGCAGGGCAGAAGCCTCAATGGATCGGGGGGACGGTGTGTGTGTGACCTTGAGCCTGTCTGCTCAGCTGTAGTGTTCTGGGGGGGAGGAAGGGGGACAGGAAGGACACTGGCCATCAGCCCTGACCCCTGACCCCTGACGTGGCAGAAGATGGCTCAGAAGCCTCAGTGTGACGCCCGAGGGTGCTGGGGCCACAGCTGATAGCAGTGAGGTGGCACAGGACATTCACATGGGCTTCCCCAAGGCTGCTGCAAAGAATGATGGGAAATTCCCTCCAGGGAGCCAGAAGCTGCCCCCCCAGCCCCCACCTGCAGCCCGAGAGCCAGAGAGAGAGAGAGACAGAGAGAGGGAGAAGGAGAGAGAAAAAGAATCAGGCCGCAGCCAGGTCATTCCATTCCAGTTTATTTTACTTCAACTACAAGCAAACGGCAGAGTTAAACACAAATATCAGGAAGTCGGTCCTGCTTCTCTCACAACACAAACATCTCTAACCTAAAGCTGGACCTGCCCGGCCACGGCCACTTCTCAACTGGGGGGATGGGGGAGGGGGGGAGTTAAACCCACAACTGCCTTTCCTGCTCCAAACCCCCCAAATGGGCCCACTGAGCTGTTTCCAAAGAAGCAGGAGGCCAAAGGCGGCTTTCAGGCGGTCCAGAATCTCTTTGTGGGGTTGATACGGATCTGATTCTCTGGGAAAAGAAGGCTTCCCGGGAGGTGGGATGGTGGCCGCCCGGTCCAACTCCTGGCCAGAGCCACGTGGGGAGACGAGGAAGGCCCAGGCCGGGCCGGGCTGGAACACACACCGAGAGGAGCCTCAATAGCATTCTCCTGAGACTCAGCTCCCGGCGGGTGTCTGCACAGATTCTCTCTCTGTGGATGTGCTCCGGAATCGAATCATGACTTTTACTAACGTGGAGACCCCCTCCCCCCACCCTGCCCTTACTGACCCCCGCCGGGGGTGCCCCAAAAGCAAGCCCCGCCCTAAACTACTAAGGGTGTCTCGGCCCCCCACCAGCGGGCCGTGGGGGGAGGGGCGGCCGCGCGGGGCCTACTTCCCGGCCAGCTGCTCGTACAGCCGCGGCACGTAGTCGTCCCACTCGGCCTGGTAGCAGGTGCCGGCCACGGGGGCGCCCAGCTTGTACTTGCTGCGGAAGGCGGCCACCTTGAACTTGCCGCGATGGTCCCCAGAGCGGTTGCACAGCACGCGCTCGTCGCACTTGAGCGGCCCCGTCTGCTCGTAGACCAGCCACACGTAGCGGTGAAGGCCTGCGACGAGGCACAGCCAATGGGGCCGACCCGCGGCTCGCCGCTGCCCTCCCCCCGCCCTGCCCCCCTAAAGCCCGTGAAGGAGGGAACCCGGGGGCTCCCCAATACGCCACTCGTGGGGGGCAGTCTGTGAGAGGAGGAACACGGGCCAGGCCTGAGGGGGAGGAGCAGCGAGCAGGGACTCGGGCTTCTGGGCCAGCTTTCTCTGCGGCTTATTCTGTGCGTAATGCCAGTGTGGATACCCGCCCGCCACTGAAGATCCCCACCTCCTCCATAACTCTAAGGCAAGGCCTGGCATCTAAGGCCCCCAGCTCTGGGCCCCCCCCCAGCCCTGACACCCCCTAG
>NW_025372825.1:0-6189 GCF_016433145.1 Gracilinanus agilis
ATATATATATATATATATATATATATATTAGGGAAAGGGGTCAAGTACAGTTGTACAGTTGATTTAGGTAGCTGGAGGTAAACAGAGGGATGATATTCAAAAAGAAGTAGTCAATCAACAAACCATGATATACTATAAAGAGATGATAGACATATAGACAGACAGATAGATAAATAGATAAATGACTGATAGACAAATGGATCAATAGATAAAAGATAAGTAGGTAGTAAATGGATAGATGATTAGGGGAAGGGGAAAGAGATGCTAAAGTACTTAATAAGCCTTTACTATGTGTCCCATATTATGTAAACAATGAGAATAATAATGGAAGAAAAAAGGAAGACAGCCCCTACACTCAAGAAAAGTACATTCTAAAGAAGGAAGACAGAGAATAAAAATAGATATCGAAGAGAAATTACCCATGTTGGGTTAAGGTGGAAAATTCCAGAGAGTAAAGGATAATCAGAAGAGAAGTGAGCCAAGGCTGAAACAGGAACTCCCTAAAAAAGAGATTCCTAAGGATCTCTTATCATAAGGGGAAGGGACCAGTCATGGTTGAGGAAGCATCTCCAGAGTAAAAAGGCAGCTGAGAAGAGGTGGAAAAAGATAGTCACAAGCAGAGGACTGGGAAGAAGAAGCAAGAAAAATAAGAAGAAAATAGTAAATAATAGTCTTAAATATTAATAACTATCAACACTCAGGCAGTCTTAGTCTAAGCCAGAAAGCAGAAAGTTACCAGAGGAAAAAAAGTCAGAATCAGCAAAAGGCAATGGAAGAGTTCAAAGCCAAAGGTTCAAAAACTCATGTCAGATCTCCAAGAGATCCCAGAATGGTGTGATCAGGACTGTGGTCAATAAGGATAGCTGACTGCCACTTTTTGAAGCCCACTAGCCACAGATGGTCAGGATTTAAAAGGGTTTCACTCAGAGAATCACCAGAAACTTGACAATGATTTAAGTGAGGTGTTTATTATATATAACATCTATTTATCTGTATTGGTAGATAGATATAATAGGATACCTTTCCCCACTTGTGAAGAATTTTTTCTAAAGATCCACTTTCATAAAAAAATCTTTTAGAAGAAGTTTCTGAAATAAAATCCATTTATTTACTCAAAAAATATTTTTTGAGCCTTATGTACAAGACCTTGTGCTAAACACTGTGGCTTAGAGATATGAATAAGATAGTTCTTGCCCCAAAGGAGTATTTGATCTAGTAAGGAAGATAACACACAAACACAAATACAAAAGTAGAGATAAAATGTAGTCACATATATAAAGCTCTCCCTTTTAAAATACTTTCTCAGTTCTACAGGTTACAACTGGGAGGAAGTTACACATAATTGAAGCTATGTGTTAATATAAGCAAAATTCATTAATTAGAGAGCTAAGCTAGAACTAAAGTCCATCTAAAGGTAACTGAGGGAAAAAAATCATTAGGTCCCTGAGATTTGCTGATTACCTGAGTTAGTTATTAAATTTCCTGACATTTTGAGATAAGAACTAGTTCTTTTAAACATTTTTTATAGGATTTAGACCTAGAAGGGACCGAAGATATCATTTAGTAAAAATCCTTTTATTTTATGAATAAGGAAACTGGTGTCCAGGGAACTAAAATGACTTCCCAAAGACATAATTTCCCTTTTGAGGAGGAAGTTGTGACCATAGCTTAGACTTAGAGAACAGAAGTGTGTATTGGGTGTATGATGGAAGGAAGGGGCTGGGGAGGGATAGAGAATGAAGAAGTAACAAAAAAACGGAGAAGCATAGGAGTCTGTGACCCTACACTAGGTATTTAAAATCACAAATATTGGATCCATGAATTGCAGACTTTCTTTTATTAACTCATTCAAAAAGACAGCCTGGTGACTTTATCACATAATAGACATCAATACTGTATAAGAACCAGCTAATTCATTACAAGTAGCCTTTCATTAGGCTACAAGATTCTCTGGACTATTCTTTAAGGATTGTTACTTCTAAGAAGGAATAGAGGGAAGGAAGAAGCAGGGGAAGGATCCATGGGGCAGAATGTTGCCCATACCCTCAGATATATTTGATATATCAGTTAATTTTGCTGAATTACTTTGCTTTTTTTGTTTTCTTTTTCTTTTTTAATATTTGTTTTAAAAGAAGACTCAGTACATAGGTGAGAATGGAGGGATGTATTTGAAAATCAAGGTGCTGATTTAAAAAATAGATAGATAGATAGATAGATAGGTAGATAGATAGATAGATAGATAGATAGTCATTTCATTGGTCTAGAGCAGTGATTCCCAAAGTGGGCACTACCACCCCCTGGTGGGTGCTGCAGCGATCCAGGGGAGCCGTGATGGCCACAGGTGCATTTATCTTTCCTATTAATTGCTATTAAAATTTTTAAAAAATTAATTTCCAGGGGACTAAGTAGTATTTTTTTCTGGAAAGGGGGCGGTAGGCCAAAATATTTTGGGAACCACTGGTCTAGAGAATTCCCAATAAGAACTCAATTCTACTAATTAAAATTGTTGATTATTGTTTAACATATAGCCGTTCTTTGCCTTCTCAGGACTTAGTACATTGTCTAGGACTTAGAATATACTTGATAAGTATTTATTGACTGACTGATAGATTAAGAGTGTTGCATGGGGCACTTAAAGATTAAGCGACTTGCCTAGGATCACATAGTCAGTATGTTTTATAGGCAAGATGAAAAAAAATCTTTCTGACTCAAGGATTATCTGTCTATCCACTATCCTATAGGGATTCTCCATTAAAAAATTCAATAAGATATTTTTTTAATTCTGAACAAAAAAAATGGGGCAGCTAGTTGGCTCAGTGCATAGAGAGCCAAGTCTGGAGATGGGAAGTCTTGGATTCAAATCTGACCTTATATACTTTCTAATTGTGTGACCCTGGGCAAGTCACTAAATCCTAATTTTCTAGCCCTGACCACTCTTCTGCCTTGGAATCAGCACTTAATAATGATTCTTTTTATTTATTTATTTATAATATTTTTTCATGGTTATATGATTCATGATTCCTCCCCTCCCCCATTTCCCCCCTACTCCTGGAGCTAATAAGCAATTCTACTGGGTTATACATGTATCATTGGTCAAGACCTGTTTCCATGTTATCCATATTTGCAGTAGAGTGATTTTTTAATGCTAAAACTCCAATCATATTCCCATTGAACCATGTGATCAATCATATGTTTTTCTTCTGCATTTCTGCTTCCCCGGTTCTTTCTCTGGATGTGGATACCATTCTTTCTCCTAAGTTCCTCTGGATTGTCCTGGGCCATTGCATTGCTGCTAGTTGAGAAGTCATTTACATTGGATTGTGCCATAATGTACCAGTCTCTGTGTACAACATTCTCCTGATTCTGTTCCTTTTGCTCCACATCAATTCCTAGATGTCTTTCCAGTTCACATGGAATTCCTCCAGTTCATTATACGTTTCAGAACAATAGTATTCCATCACCATCAGATACCACAATTGGTTCAGCCATTCCCCAATTGATGAACACCCCTTCATTTTCCAGTTTTTTGCCACTACAAAGAGTGCAGCTATGAATATTTTTATACATATATTTTCCCTATAATCTCTTTGGGGTACAAACACAGTAGTGGTAGGGCTGGATCAAAGGGCAGCCAACTTTTTAAAGCCCTTGGGGCACAATTCCAAATTGCCCTCCAGAATGATTGGACTAATTCACAACTCCACCAGCAGTGTATTAGTGTCCCAATTTTGTCACATCTCTAACATTTGTCACTTTCCTTTGCTGTCATATTGGTCAATATGCTAGGTGTGAAGTGGTACCTCAGAGTTGCTTCAATTTGCATTTATCTAATCAGGAGGGATTTAGAACATTTTTTCAAATGCTTATTGATAGTTTTGATTTCTTCATGTGAAAACTGCCTATTCATGTCCCTTGACGATTTGTTGATTGAGGAATGGCTTTATTTTTTGACTTAGTCCCTTATATATTTGGGAAATTAAAACTTTGTCAGAGAGTTTTGTTTTAAAAAAATTTTTTCCCAGTTTGTGGCTTTCCTTCTAATTTTGGGTACATTGGTTTTGTTTGCACAAATTTTTTTTAATTTGATATCATGAAAGTCATTCATATTACATTTTGTAATGTTCTCTATCACTTGCTTGGTCTTAAATTCCTTCCTTTCCTATAGAACCGACAAGTATACTATTTTATGTTCACCTAATTTACTTATAATTTCTCTCTTTATATTTAAGTCATTTACCCATTTTGAATTTATCTTGGTATAGGGTGTAAGATGTTGATCTAAACCTAATTTTTCCCATACTATTTTCCAAATTTCCCAGGAGTTTTTGTCAAATAGCAAGTTATTGTCTCAAAAAGCTGGGATGTTTAGGTTTATTGAACACTAGCTTTCTGAGGTCATTTACCCCTATTCTATTCCATTGATCCACTCTTCTGTCTCTTAGCCAGTACCATTTTGTTTTGATGACCACTGCATTATATTACAGTTTAAGATCTAGTACTGCTAGGCCCCCATCCTTCACATTTTTTTTCATTATTTCCCTTGATATTCTTGGTTGTTTGTTCTTCCAGATAAACATTATTATAATTTTTTCTAATTCTATAAAAAAGTTTTTTGGTAGTTTGATAGGTATGGCACTAAATAAGTAGATTAATTTGGGTAGGATTATCATTTTTTAACATATTAGCTCATCCTACCCATGAGCAATTAATGTTTTTTCCAATTATTTAGATCTAGTTTTAATTATGTGAAAAGTGTTTTGTAGTTGTATTTGTATAATTTCTATTTTTGTCTTGGCAGAAAGATTTCTAAATATTTTATATTATCTAGAGTGATTTTAAATGGAGTTTCTCTTTCTAACTCCTATTGCTGAGTTTTGTTGGAAATATACAGAATTGCTGATAATTTACTTGGGTTTATCTTATACCCTGCAACTTTGCTAAAGTTGTCAATTTTTCCATTAGCCTTTTCGTTGATTTTCTGGGATTCTTTAAGTAGACCATCATATCAGCTGCAAAGAGTAATAATTTAGTCTCTTCATTGCCTACTTTAATCCCTTCAATTTCTTTTTCTACTCTCATTGCTACTGCTAGTGTTTCTAGTACAGTGTTAAATGATAGAGGAGATAATGGGCATCCTTGCTTCACTCCTGATCTTGTTGGGAAGGCTTCTAACTTATTTCCATTGCAGATGATTCTTGCTGATGATTTTAAATATATACTGTTCATTATTTTTAGGAAAGGCCCTTCTATTCCTATACTTTCCAGTGTTTTCAGTAGGAATGGGTGTTTTATTTTGTCAAAGGCTTTTTCAGTATCTATTGAGATAATCATGTGATTTCTGTTGGTTTGATTATTGATAGGATCAATTATGTGGATGGGTTTCCTAATATTAAAGCATCCTTGCATTCCTGGTATAAATTCCACCTGGTCATAGTGAATAATCCTTGTGATAACTTGCTAGGGTCTTTTTGCTAGTTTTTTATTTAAGATTTTTGCATGTATGTTCATTAAGGAGATTGGTCTATAGTTTTCTTTCTCTGTTTTTGGTTGGCCTGGCTTTGGAATCAATACTATATTTGTGTCATAAACAGAATTTGGTAAGATGACTCCTTTGCTTTTTCATCAAATAATTTGTATAGTATTTGGGGCTAGTTGTTCTTTAAATGTTTGATAGAATTCACTTGTGAATCCATCTGGCTCTAGGGATTTTTTCTTTTTCTGAGACGGAATTTTTTAAGTATCCTATTTCCTCACTTTTTAATCTAAGCAATTTATATTTTTGTAAATATTCATCAATTTCACCTAGATTGTCATATTTGTTGCCATATAAATGGGCAAAATAGTTCTTAATAATTACCTTAATTTCCTCTTCATTAGAGGTAAGATTACCTTTTTTCATCTTTGATACTGTTAATTTGTTTCTCTTATTTCTTTTTTTATTAGATTAACCAGTACATTATTTTTTTGTTTATTTCATAGTACCAGCTCCTAGTCTTGTTTAGTAGTTCAATAGTTCCCTTACTTTCAATTTTATTAATTTCTCCTTTAATTGTTTAGGATTTCCTATTTAGTTTTTTTTTTTAACATTTATTAATATACATTTTTAACATGGTTGCCTGATTCATACTCCTCTTATCCCCTTCACCCACCCCCCTGCACTCCCCCCACCCATGGCCGATGCGCATTTCC
>NW_025372826.1:0-3266 GCF_016433145.1 Gracilinanus agilis
GTATATATATATGTATCTATAACTATATGTGCTACTAATATGCATACTATAAAAATTATAAATATAAATTAAATTATAAATTATAAATATAAATTTAAAAAGAATGCACTAAAGATGAAAAGGCATTTTAGAGACAAGAGGGAGCCAGTGGATTTTTTAAGTAGGAGAGTGTCATGATCAGGTCTATGACTTATTACTATACGAATCACCTTAGCAGCACTGTGAAGGATGGAGTGAAAGGAGGAGAAACTTCAGGCAGGTGGAATAATTGGGAAGTGACATCCTTGCTTTATGGAATCCCAAATTTTCCAGGTGGACAGAGGCTATTATAATAATCTAGATGAGAGATACTGAATATAAAGAAAGGAAAAGAGAAAGAGGCTCTGTTCTTTATTCTTTGGATTTCAAACCATGCTCCTTCTACTCCTGATTCTTCTTGGAACTTTCCTCAGCACCCAAAAAACAGGGACTCAACTACCCATGTTACCCATTTACTACAGAATATTCTTCCACAAGTCTTTGACTTCCCTGTTCCTTACTCCCATTAGTGAGTCTGTCCTGGAACCTTCAGGCTAACCAACCTTCATTTGCACCTTTGCCCTTTTCCTGACTTCCTCTGAATTTCAAAACCCTAGCTTGTATCAGGCTTCTTGGTCACATCTTTCTGGAAGCAGGACCACCAAGGTAACATAGTGGATAGATGACCAGGCCTGGAATGAGGAGAACCTAGGTTCAAATATGACCTCAGATACTTCCTGTCTGTATGATTTGGGCAAATCACTTAACCTTGCCACTTATCTGTCTTAGAATTGATACTAAGATAGAAGGTTTAAAAAAAATGAAAAAAAATTGCATTCTGTAATATAATTACTATCTTATTATTTTTAACTTTGAATTTTTAAAAATGTCTAGATAATTTTTATGGCTCAATGACTTTATTTTTTAAATGTTAAATTCAGATATTTATTGTCAAATTATTCAGCTGTATTTTTAATACAGACTCCCATGCTAATGATTAGATAATTGCTACAAGCATGTAGACAGCCTGTGGATTGAACCTAGATGAAGTCCCCCTGAGAGTGTCCATTGATGTCAGAACTGAGAATAGAGTATGAGTGTGAGTGTATAATGAATCCCACAGAGCATCAGCAACCACTAGGGCATAAATGTTGGTCATGAAACAATCTCCTGTTTTAATAATTCTTTGATTGGTTTTATAGTACATTCTACATTTTCCACAGTGACATCCAAATCTTTGCTCTCCTTGAGCCCCAGATTTTACTTCTCTTCCAATCCCTCCCCCAATACATGTGCTTCCTACATTACTGAGAAAAAAGATCTCTCTAGTTTCCTCTGCTTCCTCTTTATGTCTTTATCTACCCTTCCTTCCCTGCTTTTGATCTCAGAGAAGGAGGCATTCTGCTTGTGAAGTCTAACCCCTACATCTGTGCCCTTCACCTCATCCACCTTCATGAGTTTCCTCCAATCACCCGTCCCTTTCTCTCCAATCTGCATAGAATCCTCAAATTGGCATTTATTTTGACACAACAAATTCAATGACAATTTCACAACCTTACTTTGTGCATCTTGAAAAAAGGTAATAGAATACATTTCTCTTAGAAGAGTGTAGAAATTGTTCTAAAAGCACATTCAGTGATGCAGTTGCCATCTTGCTGTTCTTTTATCTACTATACAGCCTCCTTTCCCTTTTCTCAGTAAGCCCAAACAAACAAAGCCCTTCCTTTTCCCTAAATATACAGGCTTCCAGATTTGTGGAGGAGAGGAGACAATGGAAAGGTGAGAAATGCCTGGAAGACATACATAAAGCCTTCTCTGAGATAGCAGCTGTTCTCAGCTACTGTTTTCTTTAGGGGATTTGAAGGAATCTACTAATTGCAGACTAAATGCACCTGAGCACCTGAGCAGGTAGCATTGTATATTGTGAGAAAAGTTAGGGAGAGCCCTCAATAGGGCCAGCACTATGAATAAAGCTTCCCTCAGAAGCCCATAGCAACAGCACCTTGCATGGCAAATGGAATATAGGCTGCAAAAAGTTAGCTTAAGAGCTAACTGTAAGAAACACAAAGATTTAGAGATTTCAATTTCAGCAATTTGGAGGGTGAAGGAACTATTTTAGTGATTGGTAGAAAATTTACCATGTTAATGTCTGTTCCATTTCTTTTGACTTTCCACAAAATGTAGGTTCACTTACCCACTAGAAAAGGTATATATATATATATATGAAAATATATGTGTGTGTGCATGTGTGCGTGTGTGCATGTGTGCGTGCGTGTGTGTGTGTGTGTGTGTGTGTGTGTGTGTGTTGTAATATCACTTCTGCTATGCAAAATGGAGAGCAGGATGAGTGACACTTAGCAGTTTAGAACTTGGAACCAACCTAGCTTGTCATGAGCCAGCAAAGGAGAGGCAGTTACTGAGAGACTATAAAAGGCAGAATTTTGAACAAGAAGGTCTCTCAATTTGGAGAAGGAATTGATGGTGGGAGGCTGGTTGGAATTGGGGTAGGCCAAATCAACTCAGGTTACCTGCATCCACTTCTAATCTCTCAACTTCTGTGTAAAGCTGTGTTATTCATCCTATTCAATTGATCATCAAGAAGAAATATAAATACCATCAAACAATCTGGTTCAGGCCAAGCAGCGTGGCCTGGCCAGGTTGCAATGGAAGGGACAAACCTCTCCAGCTGATAATCTCAAACCTGACTACCTTCAATTGACAAACTTGATCATCAGTAGTTCTAGCCAAGCTTTCCCTCACACCTCTTTCCCTCAGGCCCTGTTACACTTTCCCTAAATTTGTTGTTATTAAATTCTGAAACTTACTTAGGTGGATGTCATCATTACCTTAAGAATCATCAATGTATCCTAGGGTATCTGAGGGAAGAGGAATTACTCAAATTACAGTTAAGCTGCAGTCTCTAGCATTATCCATCAGTTTTAGAGCCAGGATAAGCAGTCAAGGAGCTGTGTGATCTAACCCACAGTCTTTTATTTAATCACTTATTCCTGGGACACTGTTGTAGTGGAGCTGGGCATATTAGTTTAGTCATAAATATTCCTGTGGGGTCTTGGTGTTCACCACCACAACCTGGTGTTCACCTAAGGATTCCCACGCTCACTCAGCTTTAGGTCCTCATACCATCAGAGGATCTTGGGCCATCTTATTATCAGTTGATCAGCTCCTATAACAGTATCTATATCTATAGCTCTATCTATCTATCTATCCATATATATATACATATATAT
>NW_025372827.1:0-8182 GCF_016433145.1 Gracilinanus agilis
CTCTCTCTCTCTCTCTCTCTCTCTCTCTCTCTTCTCTCCTTCCCCCCTCTCTTTAACTAGCCCTTCTATTCTCCCATAGATATCTATGAAAAAATTGAGGACCCAGAATACCAGCCTGTAAAGGATTTTGATGTTCTCTCTTCTCTCTCCTCTTCTCTTCTCTCCCCTTTCCTCACTTCTCTTCTCCTTACTTCTCTCCTCTCTTCTCTTCTCCTTACATCTCCCTTCTTCTCTTTTCTCTTCTCCCAATTTCTCCTCCTCTCTTCTCTCCCCCTTTCCCCTTTTCTTTTCCTTTCTCCATTCTTCACTTTCCCTGTCTCTCTCTCTCTCTGGTTTCTCTCACATCCTTTCCCTCAATTCTGAAATCCCACTTTTTTGCTGAGAAAACTATTTGGGAAAGGAATTTGCCCTTTCTTTACTTTAGGGAGACAGCTGAGCCATGGTGTAGCAAGGTGTGGGTCCTCCTTCCTCTTTCTCCCCAGGGTGGACCTTTCTGCTGATGTAGGAGCTGGGACCATTCGTTAAGTGTTCTCTCTCTTGGCCTGGGATAGTGTAAATTAAAGGTCCAGGTGATAGCTGGTCCATTGGCAAAACGATTGGAGTGCCCATTTCAAAGGAGGAGGGCAGGAAATAAGCTTCCTTTTCCTGGAGAGGAGGGCACTTTGTGTACCAATCCCATCTTATTCTTTTTTTTTTTAATTGGAAAACAAGAGATGCTGCTTCTTATATTCGTTTCAAGGACTGCTGTAATCTCAACACAACGAGTTATTCACAATGGATGTTTAAGATCTCTCTTATAAACCTGCAATCCTCTTGAAGCCTGATTCTTTAACCATGCTGGCAGTGGGGTGGGGGGAAAGACGGAGACAGTGAGTTCATTAGGAGGAATGGGTTTGAGAACTATGAACTGTTTCCTTTCTTTGTTACAAAGTGAACTAATGGAGAGAGACAGAGCATGTGGGAGAGTGAACTAGAGAGTGCCAGAGACCGTGGGAGCAAGACTGAGAAAGAGAAACAGAGAAAAGACAGAAAGGAGGAGGAAAAGACAGAGAAGTAGAAAGAGAGGGGGAGAATCAGAAGAGGAGAGAAACAAGAGGGGGAAAAGACAGGAGACAGAAAGAAAGAGAGACAGGGAAAGAAGGGGAGGGAGACAGAGACAAAAACACAGACAGACAGACAGACAGCAAATTATTTCCAAAATTCAATAATAGAAGGAAAACCAAACTCATTCATGAAAATATTTGTATACATTTTCCTCCCCAAATCCACTAGCTACTGCTTGACTTTTTCCCTTTCAAGACTGAAAGGGTGGGTAGATGGATGGATGGGTAGGTGGGTAGATCGATGAGTGAGTAGTAGGTGGATGCATGAGTGGGTGAAGTAGGTTCCCATAGATTGGAAAAACCCTCTTCCTAGGAGCTGCATCCCCTTCAGACTGGCCACCCTGAGCAACAGTCCCCCATGACACCCACCCTTCTGAACCGACATATGGTGGAGGAGGTTGGTTTCCAGGGGCTTCTGATGGGAGATAATGTAACCACCAGAGCGGGAGAATCGTTAGGGAACAAAAGATCGTTCCAAACTCGCCAAAGCTCTGAGGGAGAATGGGTCTGGGGGCACAAGCCTTTCTGCTCAGGTAGGGGTGCTGAGAGGGTGAAGGGGACCCTTCAGCTCTGTCTTTTTGGGCCCAGAGGGCTCCCAGGGAGTGGAGAGCCTTGGGGAGGGGGTGGGGTGGGCAAAGCAACTGATCGAAGCTGAGTAAGCCTGTTGATGTGTGTATGGGGAGGGGAGGGGGCTCAGTCCTGACTGGGTGGCTTCTAGCTGAAGACTAGAGACAAGATGTCAAGGAGACAAGCCAACTGCCAAAGAAAAACAAAAGGGGGGAGTCGCCCAAGGGGGACCGGCCGGAGACATTTGGCTAAAGAACCCGGAGATTTACTGCCTGAGCAGCGCTTGCGGGTACCAGTGCGTCCTTCCCTGGCCTTCCTCTCAGAGCTCGGCCTCTTTATGTAGTTGTTTAAAGTGAACATTATCCCAAACATATGCAATGCAATCAGCTCGGTCACACTTACAAGAACACGCTTTAATAAGGCAATCAATCAAAAGCCAACAGCTTGGCCGAGCCTGGGACTGAGTGTAGGCAGGCGCTCCCTGAAGCTGGATGGAAGCCCGGGAGCAGCCCCTGGCCCGGGCAGCAGGTGCGGCCCACCCGACCCAAGGAAGGCACCTCTGTCAGGCTACTCTCTGCGCTTTCCGAAAGGCCCGGAGCTTTGTGGGGAGGTGCTGGTGCTCTCCGGCCTCTGGAGAGCCAGTAGAGGGCTGTGGGGATAGTTCACGATTCTGCTCAAATCTCCAGGGCCCCCCTAATACTTTGAAAGCCTTAGGGCTCCGAGAGAAGGAGTAAGAGCCTGACACTTGTGGAGAGTGTCCCTATTAAGCAGCCCCCTTGTTCTGGCCCACTCGGAGAAAATATTAAAAGAGAAAGCAAAGGAAGGGGGGCTGGGGGCGGGGGGAGCTGAACTCACCCCAGCACAAAACCTCGATGCTTGGCAAAAGGAAAATTTCATTATGAAGTGATGAGTAATTCCCCCTGGCAAGATGTATTGTTATATCTTCCACTTCAATTTGGAGGAAGAGTGGCTCAATTACCCAGAAAATACAGTCAATTAAAGGCTGCTGATTGGACACGAGGACGGATCATCGATCTTGTACTTTCCAATATCGCTGCAGACACCTCATTTTCCCTCCCTATTAACTGAAAATACGCCTGGCATCACCGCAGCCCGCAGCCTATTTACCTGTCGCAAGCAATCTCGGGCCTCCGACCAAAGAAAACGAAGAAATGCGCCATTGGGTTTTTTTAGCAGCCGGATCCTTGGAAGATAGTCCACCCTGACCGAGGAGAGCCACAGCTCCCCAGGGGGTGGAGATGGGGGATCCTTTGGGTGAAGGGCTTGGTGTGTGGAGGTGGGGGGAGAAAGAGAGAGAGAAAAAGGAAGGGGAGGTGGGAGTGCTGGCTTTGGTAGGTTTGCTTCGGACTTTTTCTCTGCAACAAAGGTGAAGCCAGCAATGGGGGTGGGGGAGTGGTTGTGGAGCTGCAGATCGGAGCTGATGCTGTCTCCCCTCTCTGGAGGACCCCTCCTTTTCCCTCTCACTCGCTGAAGTTGAGCACCTGAGGCAAGCACTCAGGTACCTCATAGCCCAGCCAGCACAAACTCCCCAAGTGGATAATCCAAACCATACTCTGTATTGGGGAGACAGATCTCAGAGTTTTCTCCAGCGAATCTCACTCTAAAGGACAAAGCATTGCTCTATCGAAGTTCCCTGAACCAACTTAAGCAGTTCTGTTTGAAAATGGAACTCTAGACAGAGTTCTAAATGGAATGCTGCAGGTGTTTTCCCCTCCCTCCCTTCAACCCCAAACACCAGGATTTCATCACTTCCTCTTCTCAGATCCCTCCCCTGTACTCTTGAACTTTCCTTTTCCTCTCTGAAGCTGTTGTGACAAAAAAAAACCCTCTGTAAATCCTTAAAGTGCTCGTATCATATGCTATGTAGACATATAAAACTTTCTATACATGTGCACATATAACAGTTTGCAAAGTACCTAAATGTGAACTTTCTTCCATTTGCTTCTATTTTCCAGCAAGTTAGTAAATTGAAAGGGGTGAAGGGAAGAAATAAGCAGACAACATCCCCAAAAGCCCCTTTTTCTAATTTCTCTCAAACATAAAGTGGACTGTTTAAACAATGCCCCTCTCACCAGATGCATTTGTTGGAGTTTGATAGGGAGAGGTTGAGAAAGATAAGGACCATTGACTGGACTGGTGATCTTCCCACCTTATCCACTTGACCAGCTCTGCAAGGGGGAGCTTTGTTTTCCTCTACTTGGTTGGGAAGCCTACTGTATATTATTTTGAATAGGAAATAAAAACAACTCTCTCTCTCTCTCTCTCTCTCTCTCTCTCTCTCTCTCTCTCTCCTATCCCCTAGAAAAAAACATTTTGCCATCCCTTCCTTTTCATAATAGAAGCCCCCACTCCAAGGTGCTCTAGTGGCATGGATCTTTGGGACTTTTTTTTTTTATTGAAACATGGTAATGAATCTTAATATGAAATCTTTGGGCTTCCAAGAAAAAAATGGTGCTGGATTCGATGACAATAAATTATTCTCTATTCCACCAAGACCCAAGACAGGAAGGAAGGCTTACTTCCCCTGGGTTGCAAAACCTTCTGGGAGAAAAAAAAACTCCCCCAACCCAAGACAGTGAGTTACATAGAGAACTTCTGAAAGACAAACACAAATGCAGGTGGTGAAGGTAGTAATCGGTAAATGTAGGGGCTAGTGGGGAATGAGAGACTTAAAAGCCAAATGGGTGAGGGACAGGCAAAGAACAAATAGAGGAAAGTCTGCTCTGCTCTAATTTGCACGCTGTGTTTGTCCATAGGAGTTCTGCTCTTCCCCACCCCATTCCCCATCACCTAATCTCTTCCCTTGGCGGCTTGTTAACGGTTGGCTCATGGTCTCTGTTCAAAGCACATGCTGTTGTACACTAGGCATTTAAAAGCCCTCCTTACATATACAGCCTTGCTAATTTAGCCAGGGGAGCCACCCTTCAGCCCCTGGTGATCAGACACTTGTTTCAGGGTAAATAACACTCAGCTTTCCTCGACACAAGGAAAGGTACCCACTCCCCTTCCTTTGAAGACTTTTTTGTGAGGCAAACAGGAGGAGGGGACAGAGACAGACAGAAATCAATTGAGAATCAAGTAGGGGTGGGGCAGAGAGCTCCGAAAGAGAATTCTAGGGAAGAAATTAGACCCTAGTCATTTGGAATATACTGTATTTCTGAGACACAAAGAATGCAATAAAACCACCAAACATATATACAGGTTGGTAGGATCTTTATGGCAGCAAAACAATTTTTCCTTTCTCTATTTTTTAAAAAGAAATACTGGGTTGTGTAACTATCCAGAATCTCCATTACTAGATTGGGAAAATCTGGCAAAGAGAGCTCTTTACCTGGTTTGTGTATGAATCCACAATCTTTTGTTAAAAACAACAATATCCCCTTCCAGTGTTTCAGCTTTGTCAGGTAAGGACTGGAGAGTAAGGTTGCTTTGTACGTGCGTGTGTGTAGGTGTATATGTGAGTGTGTGTTTTTCTGTATGTGCTTGTGTGAATTTCAAAGTTTCATCTTTCTTTTTCTTTTCAGGTAGAGTCTTGAAGACATACACAGGGAAGATCCCCTCCCTGCCAGGCTCTGGCATCTTCTCCAAAGAGGGAGCGAAGTCTGTGCCTTCAATATAGCCAGCCAGATGGCTTCCTTTACCAACATTTCACTAGCTGATTTCCTTCGTGGTCCTGGAAATCCTTTTCAGGCTGTTATTTCTAGTCCTCCGTCTCCTTTTTTCCACAGATGTCCAAGGGAAGATAGAAGGGAATTAAATAAAGGTGGAAAGGTGGGTGGTGGAAGGGTAGGTCCTAGAGCGAGGGGGACTGCCCTAATAATGAGTATTCTGAAGAAACCTGAGATGCACCTTTTATCTTGTAAGGGGGACTTCCTCCCTCTGATCCAGGGACACTGAGGAGGTTTTGCTCAGTACGGAGGGCGTGAAGGTGATGAAAGAGTCTGTCCTGGTTGTGGAGGAGCAGGAAAAGTCTGAGCCAGAAGGTCTCTGTGCCAGTCCATTGGACTGGCTGGTGTGGCAAGCCAGGCATGAACACGGACTGCCCCCTGATCCCCCAAGTCCATGCGTTGTTGGGGCTGGATAGAGAGAAGGATGTCTAAAAGCACAGAGTAGTTCAGGTCTAGGGTAAGGGTGGGACAGGACCCGGAAGGTATCCAGGGGTCTCAATGGGGTGCTGAATGGGGCAGCAGCAGAGGCTGAGGTGGCTCCAAGGCCCATGTGTGAATAGTAAGGAAGGGGCAGGTGAGAGGGGAATGGGTAGGGCAGGTTGCCTGTGGCCGCAGCATGGCTCATCATGTAAGTATAAAAAGCAGGATCAGCTGGATGAGGCCAAGTCATGGCTAAGCGTTGCCTCTTGTCCTTCATCCTGCGGTTCTGGAACCACACCTGGCATAGATGAAGGAAACAGAGGAGCCTCTGAATGCTCACCAGATCCTCCTGATGCCCCCATTTCTGCCCTGGCACATGGGCCTAACTGGCTTCTGGACCCATTTTTTCTGTCCCAGAACAACTGCACCACGTTTTTTTCCTCTTTGCTTAAAGGCAGGGACAAGCCTGGATGATTGGTGGACATGGATGTGGGGAAAGTAAACTGGGAGCCCGAAACTGTCCCTGAACATTTCCCCATAAAAAGAATATGCTCCTGAAGCCCAGGCTTTGAAGCCGTTTGTTTGAAGCCTCTGGTCCTCCTTGGCCCTGTTTAATTCAAGAGCTTCCTCTCTCTCTGGACTTCACTGAGAGAGCACCAAACCCCAGCTCACTCATCTGCTGGGAGTTAATATTGCGGGTGGGGGTGGGGGGTTGAAGTGGAGCCTGGAAAGAAGGATTTTTGTTTCCCAAGAAATAGTAATAATAACCATCGAGATTAGTTGTTAATGTTGGTGCAGTGGCCCAGGAACTGAGTGTTGTCCACGGAACACCTAGTATTACTGGGGGTGATAGAGGGAAGCTTAGCCTCCCCACCCTGGGCCTCCCTGACTCCCCCCCGGACCCAGATCTCAGCCCCTAAGCTTGCTCTGCCCCTCAGGTCTGCCCTCGGAGCTAACTACTTCTCCCCATGCCCACCCTCACCCAATCAGTGCTCCAGAAAGCTGTGGGATGCAGCAAGAGGGCAAAGGGGAAAGTTGCCTTCTCGGTGCGTTCTGCCAGGGAAGTTGGCCCACTAGTTAATGGAAAGTGAATTGCGGGGGACCGCGGTACCTACCTTGATGGTGGTCTCCGGCAGGTTTAAGGCGGCTGCCAGCTCACACCTCCGGGGCCGTGACACGTAGTTCTCCCGATAGAATTCCTTCTCCAGCCGGGCGATCTGTTCCCTCGTGAAGGCGGTGCGGTAGCGGCGCATCTGATCACTCGCGCTGCAGGCCAGGGTGCCTTGGGAGCCGCCGCCGCCGCCGCCACCGCCACCGCCGCCGCCGCCTCCCGGGCCTCCCCCGCCGCCGCTCTTGGGGGGCTCCCCTCCACTGCTGGGACTGCCAGCCAGAGCCTCGGAGCATGGCCCTGCACAAGGGAGCCCAAAGCAGACACACTGCCTACTCGGGATGGCTCAGCGGGCTTGGAAGAGGGGGAGAGGGGTAGGGGATGGGCTTGGACCTGGAGATGGGGTTGATGCGTGAGGGGACATGGAGAGGTTCCCCAAGCTATAGCCAGGGCTGCTGTCTCCACGTAAAGGAGTGCTGCCTGCAGATAGCTTCACCCCCCACCCCGCACTCCACCCGAGGAAGAAAGGGATGGCGAGGGAACAACGAGGAACAGATTCTTACTTAGTAGATGGGTTTCGGGGCCTGAGGGGCCTCGGAGAGAGAATGAAGAGGGATCAGCTTGTACTAGGCGTCTGACATTCACACTACCAAGGACTAGTTCTGGGACAGGCAACTGGGCTTACCACCCTCTCCACAGGATGGGAAGAGAAATCGGGTTGTCGTTACCCCCTGCACGTTACCCGCTTTCATTCTGTCAGTGGGTAATCGTGGAGAGTGACTGTGTGTGTGAGTGTGCGCGCGCGCGCTTGTATGTGAGAGGTGGGCTTTGGACAGGTACACGAGTACACTTGTGTAAGGAGTCTGTTCTGAAGAGGGATAGGATGAGCGTATGTGGGTTTGAGAGTAGGGGCAAGCAAGATGTGTCCGTGTACCTTTTCCGCATCTCTCTCCTCCCTCCCTCAGTTTCCCCACCCCCTAGCCGGCTCGCTAAAGCTCTGCACCAAAGGCCCTCAAACTCCGCAGCCTAAACCGGGCGTAAAAAAGCCTGTGGCTAATTGGCTGGACCGAGAAGCCGGGCCTCTCTCCTCTCCCGCCTGAGACTGGCTCTTTTCTGGACTCCGTTCCTCGCCGCCGCCGACCCTGTTTGCTGGAGTCCTCGGGATGCAAGAGGGATGAGGCTGGGCCCCGCACCAGCTTAGAGCGTGGTGACCGCTCTCTCAACTTTAGACAGTACAGAAAGAAAAAGGGTGGGGTTTCCTTACCCGCAGCACCCTTCCCCCCCCTCCTCGGCCC
>NW_025372828.1:0-2526 GCF_016433145.1 Gracilinanus agilis
ATATATATATATATATATATATATATTACAGATTTAGGACTGAATGCAACCTTAAAAGTCTCCTGGATTTAAATTTACATAACCACAGTACCAAAAATTAGGAAAGGACCTTGAATGTTAACTGGTACCCACACCTTCAAAAGAAAGTCCATTACATAATATCCAAAAAGTGGTCATTCAGTTTCTGCTCAAAGACCCCCAAAGATGGGGAACCTACAACCTTTGGAAGCAGTCTATTCCACCTTTTAATAACTCTAATTTTGAGGAAGATTTATAACTTCAAAGATTGCACGGTATTTCATAATTGAATAGCGTCTCAGTTGTCACATGATCACAATCATTTCTGAAAAAATCTCCTCTATGACATAATTGATAACTTCTCATCATTTTTTCTTGATAAATTCTAATGAAAGTTGGGCGCCAAGCAGTTCTAGAGGCAATTTTTCTCACTATTGTATACCTCTGATTCTTATGAAGTTTATCTTGACATCAGGTGTAAATTTAATTTTGGTAACTTCCATCCATCAAACATAGGTATTCCTTGTAAGGCCAAGCAAAAGAATTTTAAGTCTCCTTTCATTACAACCCTTCATATCAAGTGAAATGGTCCCAATTCCTTCAAACTCTCTTTATTAGTATGAACTTAATCCTTAAGCTTTGACACCCTGGTTGTTTTCCCCTGGATTCTTTTTGCCTTATCAATACATTTCTTAAATGTGGTACCCAGATCAGAACACAATATTTTATTAGTATGAGCAAAGCAGAGCAGAATGGTAATAGCACCTCATTGTTTTTGATGTTATATTTTTGGTGAATAGATGTCATATCATACTGACTAATGCTGAATTTGCAATACACTGAAAACTCCAGATATTTTTCAGATAAACTTCTTTCTAGTCTCCATCTTGTACTCCTGAAGTTTATTTTATAAATCCAAATCTAAGTCTTCTGCATTTTTTCCGAATTAATTTCATAACATTATGTTCAGCTGAGTATTTTTGCCTACCAAGTTATGTTTTGAATCTGAAATTTGTCATCTAGTGTTGTTAACTATTTCTCCCTTTGGGTAGATATTGGTAAGTTTGACAAATGTGCTTTCCTTATTCTTACCCAAAGCACTGATGCTCATAACACCATGAAGATATCATCAAGCCATTTTCTTAAAATAGAAAAGTTAATGTCACATGCTTAGAAACTCCTCCATTTACAAAGGTTAGACTCATTTATTGGTTAGGTCTGAGATATTTTGGTGTAAAATCAAAATCTCTAAACATGACAACTGCTCTTAATGTTATCTGCATATACCACTGAATAGATTAACTTTAGCTTAGCCAACCATTTAATTAAATTGGGCAAAAGGGTAATATGAACATCCTGTGTTACAGTGTTGAGAAGAAAGTGCTTTATAAGTTTTGAAATGCTGTATAAATATGCTTGTGCATATTTAATGAGGGTATCCTTTGTGCTTATATATATTATTCTAAAAATTATATATAGATGGGAAAGTAAGGCATGTAGGTTGGAAGTTATTGATGTTCTCTTGGTTGGCATTTTTTATTTTTTGTTTTGTTTTTTGGGATAACTAATAAAGTCTGACATTCTTTTCCATGCTTTTAAATAAGAGATTAAAGACAGGGGAAAGAATATACCTGTACAAAAATAATTATAGCAGCTCTTTTTGTGGTGACAAAGAACTGGAAACTGAAGGGATATCCGTTAATTAGAGAATAGCTAAACAAGTTGTGGTATGTGCTTGTTATGGAATACTATTGTGCTATAAGAAATGACAAACAAGATGATAAAAAAAAAGATCCAGAAAGACTTATGTGAAGTGATGCAAAGTGAAGTGAGCAGAACCAGGAGAACATTGTACACAGTAACAACAATAATGTGTGATGATCAACTGTGAATGATTTGATTATTATCAACAAGGCAAGGATCTAGGACAATTACAAGGGATTCATGATGAAAAAGAAAATTTACCACCATACAAGGAACAGTCTGAATGCAGATTGCAACATACCATTCTTTGCCTTATTTCCTCCATGAATTTTTCTCTAGTTTAATCAAAATGTGTCCTGTTTCACAACAAAACAGACATGGAAATATGTATCATATGATAATATCTATACAAAATATATATCATATTACCTGTCTTCTTGTGGAGGGAGTAAGGAGAAGGGTGAGAAAAAGGATTGAAAATGTCAGAAAATGAATATTAAAAATTATATCAACCTATAATTAAAAAAATAAAAATTTACAATAAAATTATGTATAGCAGAAGGAAGATACAAGGAATGAAGAGGTCAAATAAAGCAGTGCCAGATGCATTCTGTGAGTGAGAGGGAGGGGGAAGAAAGGAGTTCATGAAGATAGGAGGAAAGAAGTTTTGGCACAACTTCTAGAGAGAGAGTAATGGAAATCCAGTCAAGAAAGAATTGCCACTTAGTAGCAGTGGTGATGGACAAGTGAGTGTAGCAATGTGGGAAATAGAAACTCTCTCTCTCTCTCTCTCTCTCTCTATAT
>NW_025372829.1:0-7839 GCF_016433145.1 Gracilinanus agilis
GATATTAAGTGATAATACAAGTATAACCCAGTAGAATTGCTTATTGGCTCTGGGAATGGGGAGGAAAGATGGAAGCAAAAGAACATGAATCATGTAAACATGAAAAAAATACTCGAATAAATAAATAAAAAGAAAGAACATAAACAGACAAAGGAAGAAACAAAGAAAGAATGAGCTTATAGGGCAGGAAAGGGGAAGAGATCAACTCAGGCCAGCTTTTGAGGGCACTCTATTTTAACTGATCGTTCATGCTAACTAGTAGTCTGTCCTTTATGCAATGCTTGACTACAGATGATATCTGCACCCTCCAAATTTGGTGCCCTGAGGCAGAAGTCCAACTGTCCAATCCCTGTCATGATTCTAGTGTCTACACTGCCAGAATGAGTTATTTCCATGCCCTGTCCTTCTCCCAATTCCTAAACCAGAGTTCTAAGATCTTTGTCTCCCAACTAACCTCAACATATTGTGCCATTTGTCATATGTACATTTGGGTTAGTTGTCCACCCAAACTTATAGTTATAGATTAGGTATAAAGGGAGAATTAAAGCGTGGTCCTTCTATTCTAGGAACACAAGCTGGTGTACAATAACAAAGAAAATCCTTTCTACTGATTAATCACCATTACTGTGTTCATCCTCATATCCTGCCTAACCCCCTCATGCTCAATTTAGTCTCTTAGCAGGACTCCTGAGGTCAGCTAAGTGGTGCAGTGGATAGAATGCTGGAGTGGAATCAGGAAGAGTCATCTTTGTCCATTCAAATCTGGCCTCAGACACCTATCAGCTGTGTAACCCTGAGCAAGTCACTTGGCCCTGTTTGTCTCAGTTTCCTCTTCTGTAAAATGAGCTGGGGAAGGAATTAGCAAAACAGTATCTTTGCCAAGAAAACCCCAAATAGGGTCACAAATAGTCAGACATGACTGGGAAATGACTGGACAACAACAACAGGGCTCACAAATCCTTCTTTGTCCAAAGATTGAATAAATGTTTCCTCAGGACCACCAAGCCGAACCACAATACATTCCCTCAAACACCCTATCAAGCCTTTTGGGTTATTTTATTAGAACTGCTTTCTAATAGAGAATGTCACACTAGTGCTCTTGGCATGCTTGATTGAAAATACTAAAGAGTTCAATTAATTTAATTAATATGCTCAGCACTTAACATTAGATATTGCATAATTTAAAATGTTAATGAGATGGCGGGCCAGCATAGGGGAGGAAAATAATTCTGATACATAGCACTGATGCCAAGAATCAAATTTTTGATTGAATTTTATTTCTTTAAAATTCTAAAAGGGCATTGGTGGGATGGGGTTATATATTATGAATACATGAAGTTCTGGACATATTAAAAAGGATATAATAAACTCAATGGAACATGTCCTTTGATTTCTATCTGAAGCAACTAGATACTATTAGTAGATAAGGTGCTGGGCCCAGTCAGAAAAATCTGAATTCAAAACCAGACTCAGATACTTACTAGCTGTGTGACCCTGAACAAGTCACTTAACTTATCTGTCTCAGTTTCCTCAATTATAAAAATGTGGATGATAATATAATCTACCTTCCAGGGTTGTTGTGAAGATAAAATAAAATAATATTTACAAAGCACTTAGTGTCACAGTACCTGGTACATGTAGGCATTTAAATAATGCCTATTCCCTTCCCTGTTTTGAATATTTATAAATGTGTTTTATGGATCCTGCCATGATCCCCCTTTGCCTTTTTTTCAATGAGAGCAACTATATGCACATTGGCCAACAGGGGCCCTGAAACCAAGGAGAAAGTAACCTTTACACTCTAGGTTAGAACCCAGGATGCTCCTCTCAGCACTCACAATCAAATTGCCAACCAACTGAGCAAGCCACAAGAAATGTCATAAAGAACAAAGAAATCAGGGAAAGTTTAAAGAAAATCAGACAGTAGGCCTCAAAGAAATGCATGAATTTAGACATCCTTTATATTCCTTTTTTCATCTTCCAGTGAGACTTTGGGCTGAGTATTGGGGACAGAGTTTGGGACGGTTGGGGGGGGGAGGGGCTTAGAAGCAAACTAGCTATTTTTTAAAAATTGCCACAGGCTTCATTTCTATCTCCAAGGTTGCTACTACTGTGTTGTCCTTTCCTGATGCTAACACTGACAAGGTGGGGGATGTCTTTTAGGACCCATAGATGAATAACTTTCAAAGCCAATCTCTCTATTAACCCTTGAGCAATCTTATTTCTTAAATTGATGGAAAATGCAAAAAGCTCAGCATCTGGCTGATTCCAAGCATCTGTTTCCTTCCCCGTGATCCAATTTGGTCATCAATACCTCCTTCCCCCCAACTCCTCTATCTTCTAAATGATGTTATTTATCCTCACGCAGTCTGGAGAGGCATGCCTCCTCTGTGGTAAATTCTCAGCTCAAGATGTGCCTAAGAAGGCAGCCCCTTCCATTTTGAAAAGAATTAGCCTTTTCATTGATCTGGGCCCTTCCTCAACGTGCAAATGGCTAGGATTTGGGATGACATAGGAGCGCCATGGACCCACAGGAAGGATTTTGCAGAGAAATTCATCCCTTCCCAAATCTGTCCACTTGGTGAACAGTAAAGAATATCAAATGCACTCAATTTTTTTATATTTTATTTTACCGATTACATGTAATGACAAATTTCCATATTTCTCCCAAGTTATATGATCTAAATTTTCTCCCTCCCTCCCTTCCCTTCTGCTTCCCAGAGGTGGCAAGCAATTCAGCCTGGGTTATACATGTATGTTTCCAGATTATTCATCAAGTGTGCTTTAAAGAAAAAAAGTACAGTCAGAATGCAATTATTGATGGCAAAGAGGGCAAGGGGATCTCGGAGACAAAATAATAAATGATAAAGCATTTACTAAGAGCATATTATGCTAAGATTTCATGGTAAAGACTGCCCCTGCCCTCAAGAAGTTTGCAATCTAAAGAAGGAAGACTGCCCATAAAGGAGATCTGGAAAGGGAGCATGATTAAGATATGGTTTGGCCATTTCTGTGGCCATTTTTTCTGTGGCCATTATATTGGTCATTTCTATAGCCAAATTCTTAGGCAGAACAGAAAACATGGTGGGAGGTGACTGGGAAAAGTGTGATCAATAGGAATGAGTTGACATAAATAGGATAAGCATTCAAGCCTATTCATGCTTGAAACTTTCCCTGAGCACTCCTTGAACTTCTGTTTGCAAGCTGACAACTCATTAAGGACCTCTGGGCCCAATGCAAATAAATTAAGATGCTACTCAGGTCATGCTACAATTATTAAGGTTTCATAATAATTAGAAGTGGAGACAATTGATTAAAGACTTTTCAGGATACAGCAGTAGCTTATGAATTATAAGCCCAATGTTAATATTACTACTTTAAGGATAAAGATTAGCTGTGGGATATTCATTAAGATGATATGAAAACACATCAGTAGTCATCAATTCCCATTTGTTTCATAGGTCATATTTGTGGGAAGTCTGTTTTCTGAGCTTGACTTAGGAGTAGGTAACTGCTGACGTGGTAAGAGTTTAAATCAACAATTCAAAGAAAATATTATGATAAAGTAGTGGGGAGAGGGCAGCTGGGTGGCTCAGTGAATTGAGAGCTGGGTCTAGAAATAGGAGGTCCTGGGTTCAAATCTAGCTTCAGATACTAGCTGTGTGACCCTTGGCAAGTCACTTAACCCCCATTGTCTAGCCTTTACCTACTCTTCTGCCTTGGAACCAATTTATTTAAAACCCTTACCTTCTGTTCTAAGACAGAAGGTAAGGGTTTTAAATAAATAAATAAACTTTTGGGGACTAAGGAAGCCTTCTGGGAGGAGGTGATACTTGGAGTCAGATTTTAAAAGACTGAAATGCACATGGCAAAGCAGAAGGTCAAAGATCAAGAAAATAGAACCAGAAGGTATCTCTTAGGTGGACTAGTTGAAGCCCCTCATTTTTATCAAATGGGAAATAGAGGCCAAGAAAAGTAAAAGGATTTGGTCAAGGTCACCTAGGTAAATAGCATAGTTGAGATTTAAACCATAGTGTAGAACAGTGTTCAGAGCATGGGACATAGAGTCAGAGAGACCTGGGATTCAAATCCCAACTCTATGTGACCCACCCCTGATCTTTTATCACCATCCGCTGCAAAAAACCTTTCCTTATCCACCAACTGCTAGAGCTCTCCCTCCCAAATTGCCTTCTCTGCTTCATCTATATTTGTATTTATTCTCTTATATTTATCCTGTACATATATGCATATAATTTAATTATATAGAGAGAGGATTTATATCATTACATAACATAAATATGCATAAAATGTACTTGTCTTATCCTTAGAATATAAACTCTATATGGACTGTTTCATTTCTTGCATTCTATCCCCAGCACCTAGCACAGGGATGGTGAACCTCTTAGAGGGGCAGGTAATATGAAAAATGTCCTCAGGGGAGGGAGAGGGAAGCAGCCCGGCCCCGAGTCCCTCTCGCTTTCTGGTAACAAACTCTGATGAACTCTGTGCTGGGGTTGATGGTATGCATGCCCACAGAAACTGCTCTGAGTGCCCCCTCTGGCATGTGTGCCATAGATTCACCACCAGAAACCTAGCCTGAAACTCAGCAGATAGTAGGTGTTTAATAAATACTTGTTAATTGATTGATTCTTTATACTAGGCACTGGGGGAAATATGAAATTTATGTAAGATACACTCTCCTCCTTTATAAGACTTAGAGTCTAGCAGAGGAAATATAACATATGAAGATAACAAAGGGACCTTTGAAGTCATCTAAAATGGTGAAGTTGGGTCACCTAGGTGGCTCAGTGAATAAAATTCCTTTCCTGGAATCAGGAAGTCCTGGGTTTAATCATTAACTCCATTTGCTTAGCCCTTGCCCTTCTATTTTAGAGTTGTCACAAAGACAGAAAGTAAGGGTTTAAAATATTTTTTAAATGGTGGAGCCCTGAGGCCACCAAATGACTTAGAAAACCAAAAATGAACATTATCTGTATTTTATTATAGCTTTTATTTTGTCAAATATTTACCAATGATATTTTAATCCTGTTCCAACTGTACTTCCATGTTTGACACCTATAATCTAGAACCTTGTTACAAATGAGGACCCTAGGGGGCAGCTGGGTAGCTCAGTGGATTGAGAGCCAGGCCTAGAGATGGGAAGTCCTAGGTTCAAATCTGGCCTCAGACACTTCCTAGCTGTGTGATCTTGGGCAAGTCACTTAACCCCCATTGCCTAGCCCTTACTGTTCTTCAGCCTTAGAACCAATATATAATATTGATTCTAAGGTGGAAGGTAAGGGTTATTTTTTTTAAAAATGAGGACCCTGAGATCCAGAGATACAATGATAACAACAGAGCTGGGTTTCAAAGACTTATCCATTGGGTTTTTTTCCCACAGAGATAAAGGATGAACATTCTAACACTATGAAACAGAAGAAGCAAAGAAACAAAATCAGGAGAAGCCAGGTCCTGTTAAGCAGATAGAAATGAATCCAGTTTGGGCAAAAGGGAGAGAATGTGGCAGGGAGCAATGTGATCTGAAAGGTGGAGTCCTGTCTGACTTTGGTTAAGTCATTAAAAAATATTCTCTGTGCCTCAACTTCTTCATCTGTAACATGAGGGGGAAGGTGGTGACTGCTTGAGATTCCTTTTAGTTCTAGATCTCTGATCTAATGATTATCTCATAGAGCTTGCTGTCAACTCTTTCTACCCCTAAGGGTAGAAATGATTCATGAACTCCTTGTTTGGCCTTAATCTTTTAGTCCATATTAATATACCAAATATTAGTGTTCATCTTGGAAAACGAAGAGCAAGAAATGGAACAGAAGATAGAGAAAGAGGGAGACAGTCAGGAAACATCTACCACATGAGTTGCTGAGAGCATCTTTCATGTGAGATTGAGGTTGGGGGTGGGGGGAGTTGGAAAGAGCCATTGAAGACAAGCTTCCCCTTGCACTTTTCTCATCATTTTCTCTTGACTTTGCTTTATCCACTCTATGCATTGACTAGACATCCATGCTGTGGACCTAAGAATAAGTGTGGGGGCCATTGCTCTTTGCTGACATTTCATTTAAAAACCAATTCTCCTCTTGAGTGTGAAGGGTTTTCCTTTGTTCCACTACTTTGTCACCTGTCAGGCAGGTCATGAGCCCTTTTCCAGGTTGGAGGAGGCAACATCAGTGGTCTTGAACCTCCGTTGTATGACCCACAGCAAGGAAAATGTTCCACTCCTCTAAGGGAGAAGAACTTGGTCCCCAAGAGTTTTCTGGCAGTTAATTAATGAGGTTGTTTCAGTTCAGTATTGATTTTTGCCTCTTGAATAGCCCCTTTCTCTCCACCCAAATATCCCAAGAAGAAAATATTGCAGGATTATACTTGAAAATACTTAGGTGAGGGGGGCAACTGGGTGGCTCAGATGATTGAGAGCCAGGTCTAAAGATGGGAAGTCCTAGGATCAAATCTAGCCTCAACCACTTCCCAGTTGTGTGACCCTGGGTAGTTCACTTAACCCCCATTGCCTAGCCATTACTACTTTTCTGCCTTGGAACCAAAACAAAGCATTGATTCTAAGAGGAAAGTAAGGGTTTAAAAAAATTACTTAGGTAAGGAGTGACTCGGTGGCTCAGTGCTTAGGGAGCCAGGCCTGGAGACAGGAAGTCCTGGATTCAAATCTGATCTTGAGATATATCCTAGCTATATGACTCTGGACTGGTCACTTAACCCCAATTGCCTAGCTCTTACCACTCTTTTGCCTTGAAACTGATACTTAGTATTAATTCTGAGTCAGAACATAAGGATTTTTTTTAAAAAAGGACAATGCTTAAGCAGGGGTCAAGGGGATAGAGAGAGAAAATATCTACCATAAATTGTACTTATCTATACACACATAATAAATGTATGTAGGAATTAAAATTTGCAAAGTACTGTACATATATTATTTATATACATATATATTACATATATATGAAGGGGGAGAGAGAGAAAGAGAGTTAAGTCTCAACATCATGCTGGGCACTTGGTAAGCCCTATAAATTACAAACAAAAATAAATTAGTGTTATATTCATAATCTGAGAAGTGATGGATGCCACCTTGACTGACAGGGATGGCAATTGGAGAGACTTGGAATGTTCCCAAGTGCCATGAGCTGGGGGCCAACATCAGTTGGCCCCACAGTATAAATACCATTGACAGCCACTTTGAAGGGCTCTCTGGAGGTCTCTGGACAGGAGTCTCTGGCCTGGGAAATCTCTGAGTGGGTGGTTGAAGGGTGGCAGAGAGGTCTATGAAGACGAGGACAGGAATATCTCTGAAGCTATTTCCTGATAGACTGTGAGAGCTAGTGCATCACCAACACTGGTAGTGAGAAAGCTGAGAGAATAAGATCATCAATACAGCTGTATCAGTAGCTTCCCTATTCTCTGGCTTGGCTGTGGCTAGGTCTGGCCAGAGGTAGTGGAGTGAGCAAATCTCCAGCTTCCACCTGATCAATAGCCTCCAGTCCTGATTGTCAACTAGTTTATAGATAATAGATCAATAGGGTCTCCAATCCCCAAGCCTTGTCCTTGTTATCCTTTCCCTGAGTATAGATAAAGAGAATTCAACAAGTACCTTCCTAAGTGGTCTTTATATCACGAGCCCTGGGAAGGGAGTCAAATGCAGTCAGATCCTAATCATCATCCAAGGCAAATCAATAGCCCAATACTAATCTATCCAACCCCAGGTTGGACCTGGAAAGGTTATCTATCTACTTAACCTCTCGAGGGTCCTTCTTGAGCAACTGTTAGAGAGAAAGGGATAAATTACAGCAACAGGAAGGAAGGAAGGAAGGAAGGAAG
>NW_025372830.1:0-4292 GCF_016433145.1 Gracilinanus agilis
AGGAAAGGAAAGGAAAGGAAAGAAAAAAAGAAACCATTTCTAATCATCCTAAAATTAGTTAGTGAGAGCACCCTGAGTTATGTTACCTGTATGTATGTTTTCTCTCCCTTTAGACTCTCTTTTATCTTTTTTTTTTGTATTTCATTACTTATGAAAGAAAGTAGACTGAGAAAACCTTCTGAGCAATGATCTGGCTTGATCATCAGCAGAGAAATCACAGAGGCCAGAGGTCTGCAGGACCCCCAGTTTGAAGCTTAAGACCCTCATTGCAAAATGCACACTCTTTTACACTTTCATGTTTGCCTCCAACTCCCTTCTTCCCAAGAAATCCCCAACCCCACAAGACTATTTTGAGCCTTTCTGGTCTCTGTGACCTCTTTGATATAAGGTACATTATAAAGTGGATTTAAACTCTTAGGATTAACATAGTAACTCACTTATTATTAATATGATAACATGCTTAGAATTAATATAATTATTAATTAATATAATAGTTATTAATTAATATGTGTTAATATTAATTAATATAATAATACACTTGTAATTAGAATTCAGGTACAACCTTGGGATGACATTCTTAATCTGGTTACATACAGACTTTTGCCTGGGACTATAGTCTTACTACAAATCACATAGTTGCATCTTATAGTTCTAAAATTATAATTTGATTGCACTCCAAGCATTGATTAAGCTTACACTTAACACAGCATTCTATGGCAATTTAGCAAAGATAAGTAAAATGTTTCACAGGATTTAGAGGGGTAGATAGAGGGAAATCTGCCAAGGAAAATGGAGGTGTTGCTTAAAGAATGTATACCCACACACATCAGGTTTTTTTATCAGAAAAAAGAAAAAATTCTTGTTCATGTAGAAAAGAGGAGGACATGGCCAAATACTTTTTTAATTATTAAAGACGACTTTATTTATAATAACCGATGCAAAATGAAAAGAGCACAATCAGGATAACATTATACCCATTATACAATATCGTAACAGCAATATAGTAGCAATGATCAAATGTGAAAGACATAGCTACTCTGATTAATACAAGACAATTCCAGATGATTTTTGGTGAAAAATGAGATCTACCTCCAGAGAAAGAATTGATGAACTCTGGGTGCAAATTGAAGCATACTTTTTGTACTTACTTTCTTTTTCTTCTTTTCTTTTTTTTTGTCACATATCTAATACCAAAATATGTTTTTCATGACTTCACATGTATAATGGGAATCATGTGACTTGAATTCTCTATTGATGTGGGAAAAGCTGGAGGGAGAATATTTGGAGCCAAATTTTTAAATAAATATTAAAAATAAATAAATAGATAAATAAAAATAAGGACATCTTTGAAGATAGCATTATTGAAGAAACTATTTAAGCAAATGCTTACAGACATCACTTACATAAGGACAATAAATAGTTTTAGAAATAGTGGGTTAATGTTTTAGCATTTCTTAAACCCTTACCTTCTGTCTTAGAATCAGTTCTGTGTATTTGGTTCCATGGTAAAAGAGCTGTAAGGGCTAGACAGTGGATGTTAAGTGAGTTGCCCAGGGCACACAGATAATAAGTATCTGAGACCAGATTTGAATCCAAGATTTCCTATCTCCAGTCCTGGATCTCTATCCACTGAGTGACTTAGCTACCTTCATTTCTTTACATTTTGATATTATTCAGTCATTCAGTCATTTCTTGGAAAGGTTACTGTAGTAGTTTGCCATTTCCTTTTCCAGTGAATTAAGGTCAATACAAGTTAAGTGACTTAACCAGGATCACACAGATAGTAGTTAAGGCTGGATTTGAACTCATGTCTCCCTGATTCCAGGAAAAGTACTCTATTCACTAAACCACCTACCTAGCTGCCTCATAGGCAGAGGTTAAGTGGCTTGCCTGAAGTCACACAACTAGTTTACATAGTTTGATTTATTTTATTTATTCTTCAATTTATATGTGGAAATTAAAGCCCAAAGAGGCTAATTGACTTGCCCAAGTTTGAACAGGCAAATAGTAGAGCCAAGATTCAAACTCAGACCTCCTCTGCCTAAAAATCCAATTATGTATTGTACCTCTATGTCATAACTCTTATGACAGATGCAACCAGTTGAAAGTATGAAATAACTGTAAAATGAAATTAACAATTGTAATAAGTGGATTTTCTGGATGTAATAAGGGAATCTGCAGGATGTAATATGGGACTGAAGCTAGGGGTAATAACTGGTAGGAATAGGGAATAAGGCAAGGCAAGGGACCCAAGGCTGGAGGTAATCAAGGGACTAGGCTATAGGTAGTAGCTGGTTGGAATAAAGGATAGGCACTGTGGATAAGGGTTTGTGAATCCCTAAGGCAATATAGTGAATGAGGAAGGTACAATGATGAAGGTTGGTAGTTGAGGTGGTAGGAGAAATAAGGGAATGTCTAAGTTTAGGGAGTATAACACTGAGGTAACAAGGGTTGCAAGGGAGAGGATAAGTTAATCTAAGGCAGGCAATAGCAGCAGGGAAACACAGACGGGGACCCAGTTAGAGACAAACAATGAAGGGAAACAGACTGAGCCCTTCAAGTACACTTTTACAGAGCAAGGTTAGAGCCAGCCACGGCTTTAGTCAGTTTCACAGAAAGGGATTGGAAGGAAATATTGAAGTTATACTTCCTTCAAAATGGATACCCTCAGCTTCCCTCAAACTCCAGAGAGTGTGTTATTCTTCTCTCTCTTCCTCCCTCTCTTATTAATCTACTAATGAAGTAACCAGAAGATCTTGATTAAATACAAACGGGGTTTATTGTCTTCAAGGATAGATTGGCAGGGTAGAGGATACAAGGTAGCCCTAACAGCCGCTTAGAGAAACTTCAGGTGGGGGGAAGGGAAGCAGGAACATGAGACTGAGAAAGGACCTGCCTTAACTCAGCTCTCAGATGGGTTTGTAATCAATGGGGTTAGGAAAGTTGGATACAAAGATTCAATATATAATTTGTTGCATGGGTAAACCCTATTTGATTATTTAAAATATCAAGTGTAAACTAACACTCTGAACTACCCTCCTTTCAAACTCTCACAGGAATTCAGGCAGGGAGAATGAAGGTGGGAATAGGGTATGGTAGGTAGATTCAAAGGAATTAGCTAAATTAACAAATCTCAAAAGAAAAGCTGCAAAATATAGGACAGGTTTCAATCTCAAGAAGGAGCTCAAATGGAGCCTGGTTCTCTCCACGAGTCCCAAGACCAACTGAACTTTCCCCAAGATTCTAAACTCCTTAACTGACAGAATGAATTCTGCAAAGCCTGCAAAACTGTTATACCCCCCTCTCTGTACCACACAATAGATGATTAATATTAAATAACAGATAATTAGTTCATGAGGAAATTGGATAAAAAGAATAATCTTTAACAATTTTTCCACTGTACAATGGAAAACATAGTGGATTTGAAGACCACAATTTTGAATTCTGATTCTGCTACTTACTGCCTTTATGATCCTAGGTCAGTGATGGGCAAACTATTCACCACTGGCCAGATCCAGGCCGTAGTTTGCCCATCACTGCCTTAAGCAATCCCTAATCACTACATCTGGATGTGGGGGTGTAGTGATTAGGGAATCATTTAAGGCATTGATGGGCAAACTGCAGGGGAATAGTTTGCCCATTACTGCCCTAGGTAAATGGTTTAACCTCTCTGATTACGGCTCCAAGCTCCTTAAAAAGTGGGGGTTATATTATGTGACCTTTAATATTCCTTGAAACTCTAAATCAATGATTCCCAAAGTGGGTGCCACCACCCCCTGGTGGGTGCTGCAGCGATCCAGGGAGGCAGTGATGGCCACAGGTGCATTTGGGGGCAGTGAATAACTGTAAGGGGGTGGTGATAGTATGTGACAGGGGGCGCTAAGTAATATTTTTTCTGGAAAGGAGGCAGTAGGTCAAAAAAGTTTGGGAACCACTACTCTAAATATATGATTTATGATTTGTACAATTACTGATGGAAAAATTAGTTCCACTACTAAATATGGCTCTCTATTCTACTAGCTAGTGTTTCCCTCTCTCTGACTAAAAATGAAATACAGAATCCATATTCTGCTACTTTCCAAAATACAGCTAATAAGACCATGGCCCAGCCCTCAAAGTCTCTGAAAAGCTATTGCAACCCAAAAAACCCTTTTATTGCCTAGCTTACCTTAAAAAACATAGCGATTATAAATTTTTTCTTATATTTAATTTTTTTCTAAGATGTCACCAATTGCCTTTCACTAACAAAGGAATACATTTAAAAACATTCAGTTATATATATATATATATAT
>NW_025372831.1:0-5000 GCF_016433145.1 Gracilinanus agilis
AAAAAAAAAAAGTTATAGTATGTTAGTTCTTAAAGCTACATTAACAGGGTCCATGAAATATGCATTTCAAGAGAGGTTGTGCTCCTTTTTGCCATCACTCAGATTTGGGAGTTTTTCAGTCACTGGACCATACAAATCTTTCCATAGTAGAACATGTCCTCCAAACTGTCTCATGCCATATGCTGCTTATTCTTTCCTTCCCCTCTACCTGTCTTAACCTGTTCTCTCCACCTAAAATAAACTCCACAAGTCAATCATCCTTCCCATCGCAATGCCGCATGCTCCATGAAGCATTCCCTCACTAGTTCAGCCCACGGGAATCTCTCTTTTCTCTCATTCATTTACTCATTCAACAAATCCCATTTTGGGTCTAGGACTTGGTGTTTCCAAGGTAGAACAAATTTCTGTGGAGTCGAAATTCACACTGAGGCACACCTGAAACTGCAAAGAAATGTGAGGACATAAACATTTTAATAAACTCTCCAACAGGCTTCTATGAATTGGGATTATCCCTACTAAGTTTTTCCCCAGAATAATCATCAGGGTAATCAGAAATCAGCCTAGGAAGCAAATAAGATTTCCTCAAAATTCTCTTTATGTTTTATTGATATGAAAATGAACTGATAAAAGGAAAAAAGCAAGACATAGTTTTATATATATACACATACATATATATATATATTTTTTTTTTGCTCAAATTAATCAGAGGTAGGAGCAAATTTTATACATATGTCAAATGATGTTTTCTCTAGTATGGGAGGGGAGAGGGGAGCTATCTGGGAACTTTAATGTAACAAACTGATGAATTATTTTTTTTAAATATACCTTGGAAAAACCTTTACATTTTATATACATTTGAGAGTCCTCTATGTCCCTTGAAACATGCTAACATTTTTCCTGTGGGTTTGAGCACACTGATTCCACTGCGAAGGAAAAATGGATAGAAAGACAGAAGAAGGAAGAAAGGGAAGGAGGAAAGAAAGAAGGAAACATGTATTACTATGTGTCAGATAATACACTAAGTGTTTGAAAAATGTCATTTCATTTCATCCTTCTGTAAAATCCAGGGTCACACACATAGTGAGTGTCTGAGGGCAGATATGAACTCAGGGCTTCCTGAATCCAGACCTCGTGCTCTATCTGCTGCACCACCTAACTATTGGAGGAGGGTTTTTAGGTGAAGGCTAATGAAGCAAAACAACCCAATGAAGCAAAAAGAGCATTGGTTCTTGGATCCCAAAGCCCTGGGTTCAAATGCTGGCTTTCAAACATAATAACTGTGATCATGGATGTTCTAATTTTTCTAAGCCTCAGGTGATATCCACAAAATGGGAATAGTAGTGCTTACGCTATTTACCTCATAGAATTGTTAGGAATAAAACACTTTGAAAACCTTAAGGGACTCTACCAATGGGAATTATTATGTCCCCAGCTCCTACTTCTGATTAATTTGAGTAAACAAGAGGTCTGTCATATCATATTGTATTGAGAAGAAGCCGTGTAGATTTTAGCCCTTTCAAACATTTCCCCCCTTTTATTTTGCCATGAAACTGGGCAATCCTTGCCTGCAGCTCAGGGCTTGGAGGTGGGAAGCCTGGAAAAGGCCTTAAAGTACAGAAACAAAGCATAGCTTTAGGCCACTTGCCAGCCAGGCCAACAGAGCCTATTCAGAAGAGATGCCATTGTCAGGTCAGTTGAATGTATTTGATGAGGTCGAACTTTTTAATTGGTCCAAAACCTCAAAGGGGGGGAAGTAACCCAAATCTCTGGATCGCTGTATTAAGAATTACATGGTTTTCACAGATTTTCCCAATCTAGTCCCTGCCCAACTGGCAGCCCAAGTAAGGTGAGCAGAGCAGAACTCCCATTGGGCCTCCAGCTGGAGAGCCCATTAAACAACAACAACAATCAGTACGATTTACACAAGCCGGAGGACTCAAAGAGCTTCATCAATGACATTTTCTCTGCCCTTCTGGACCCAAGCAAGCCAGACCTGCTGGGTCAGCCTAAGGTTTCAGACACTTCACTTGCTGCCAGTGTCTCCCATAGGAAAAGTGCAGATGAATAGCCATTGAACTCACAAGGAAGAACAGCACAATGGGCTCTCCAGAAGAAACCTTTTAAGCAAATGTCAAACTGAGTTTTGCTGAGATTGGGCAGCTCCAACCCAGTGGTATGCTGGTAAATGTTTGACAACAAGCCCTCTGGGGAAAAAAAAAGGATGTTAAGTTTCATCTGCATTATTAACATTTTTGATATCACTTTCTTTTCCTTTTGAAATAACCCTTGCTTTCCCTTTTAAAATCAATACTAGCATCCTTTCCAAGGCAGAAGAATGGTAAGGGCTAGGCAGTTGGGGTTAAGTGACTTGCCCAGGGTCACACAGTTAGGAAGAGTAGCCACCTAGCTGTGGCCTCCAACACTCTCTAAAACCAAGAAAAACAATAAACTAATAAATTAAGCCTTAACATGTAACATTTGCCCATTTTTGAGGTGCAAATGCTTGAAAAAAATTTAACAACTGGCTTTTGAAACCTACAGCCTGCCCTTCCAGCCCTTCCCTACAATGTTTTATTTGTTAATCTTTACCTTCTGTCTCAGAATCTATACTAAGAGTATCAGTTCCAAGGCAGAAGACTGGCAAGGGCTAGGCAACTGGAGGTTAGGTGACTTGCCCAGGGTCGTATAGCTGGGAAGTATCTACCTACCTGCCCCCTCCTCCCACTATTTTTCCTCCAGGTCCAAACTGATACAACCAACTTTTCTAGGCTTGAAGTCTCTGCTGGAAACGATTCCCTCCCATCCCAATCTCCATCTATCAAAATCTTCAGAGCTGCGGCCTCTATTTAGATGGATCTCCTTCCATGAAACTTTCCCTGTCCCTTCAGATATAAGTCATCTTCCTCTTTGGAGCTCTGAGAGGCTTTATTCCTGTTTTGCATTTATCTATTATATTCTTATTTGCACTGGAGTTATCTATGCACTACATCTCCCCCAGAGAAATTATAAGTCCCTTGAGGACAAAGTCAGAGTTATTTATCTTGGGTCTGTCCTCCATGCTTATGAATGTAGTTTTGGAGTTTGGGATTTAAGGGGTGGAGAGTTTTAAATTTATGATTTTGTTGATGTAGGGTACTTCTAGTGTGGAAACTACCTCCACTTCTTAGAACAGCAACTTCTCTGTAAAACTCCTCTTAGAGAAGAGGCCCCAAAGCCCAGAGAGGTTAAGTAACTTGACAGCTGGAGGGTAGAAGAGGCAAGAAGAGAGCTCATCATCGTGGAAGAAGAAACTCATTGCATTGCGAGCTTTGAAAGTAGTTATTGTGATCCATTCAACCTGTGGTCCAGTCTTTCAAAAAGAGTCAAATATAAAGCTGGAAATATGTCAGTAAAATACAATTTTGGACACGCAATTCCTGACGAAAATAAAAAAAAAATGTTTCTTGGTTTCTTTCAGGACTGAGCTTCTTAATGTTTCTTTCCTTAAGTAAAGATGTGTTTGAAAATGAAAAGCAATTGAAGCCACAATAAATACAGACATCGCTTTTCATCCTGGTGGTTTGATACCTTTGGAATGGCCAGCAGGCAAGCCCAGCTCTGCCAACTAGATTCCAACATCTTGTGGGCTCCCTTTCATGCTCATTCCCAGTCCTCCTGCTGGGAGTCTTATTGACAAAGGATTTGGTTAATTGCAATCCCAAGAGCTGATTTTCCTCAGAGCTTTTCCTTCCTTGGGATTACTGGGTTGCATTCTGGGTGGGCAGATTGCTCCTGGGTTGAATGTTAATGGGATTAATGGGAAGCCATTTTGGTCAAGTGCTCTGTTCTCCATAGCTTTTTGGCACTTTCTCACTGGTATGTTTAGGGAGACGATCTCATCCCCTGGTTTAAACTATGAGGTTCATTTTAAAAACCAACAGTCAGGGCAGCTGGGTAGCTCAGTGGATTGAGAGCCAGGCCTAGAGATGGGAGGTCCTAGGTTCAATCAAATCTGGCCATCGACACATCCTAGCTGTGTGACCCTGGGCAAGTCACTTAACCCCCATTGCCTAGCCCTTACTGCTCTTCTGCCTTGGAACTGATATTTAGTATTGATTCTAAGGCAGAAGGTGAGAATTTTAAAAAGAAAGAAAAAAACACAACAGCCAAATCCAACTATCATGGATTTAGCTATGCTCACGACAGCATCATCCATCTTGCTGAAGGGAGAACCTTAGGTCTAGAGTCCAAATCAGAGAAAAATCAGATTTAGAATGAGAAGCCATCTTAGAGGACCTCAAGTCTAATCCTCTTATTTGACAATAGGATGAAGCAATTTGTCTGAGGCCAGTTTTTGTAATTGTGGTCATGGTAGCGCTGGTGATCAAGGCTGTACTTGCAGTGGTCAAGCAATCTGAGACAGAGAACACCTGGCTAGACAACAGAGCTTTGGAAAAGATCGAGGCAGTTTAATATAAGTTAACATGACAAGATCACTCCCTCGAGAGCCCTCCGAAACCAAAAACGAATTTCTTCTTAGACTACATGGGGAGGCATAGTGTATAAATCAGAGAGGCTGTGGTCTCACTCTCTTCTGCCTTGGGCAGACCACATCTGAAATATTATAGTCAGTTCTAGGTGCCATATTTTTAGGGAATACAATGACCAATTAGAGGCCATCCAGCAAAAGGTAATTAGTATGTTATGGAGACTAGTGGCTATGTCCAATGTGGATCAGGCGTAGGATCCCAGGACCCTTAGTCTGGGGAAGGGAGGCACATAGCTGAAAGCAGGATGACTTGTTCTGGTTGGCCCCTGGCTGAGGGGTGGGAGAGGGGGAGGGAGACAGAATGAGGAGAAAGCAGGCAGAAACTGGAGAGAACAATATGAGGAGAACTTAATAATTAAAACAGTCTGACGGCGAGATGAGTTGCCTCAGGATGCAGGGAGTTCCCATTCATTGGAAGGCTTCAGGTAGAAATGAGAGGACCAGTGACGTGCCAGGGATGTTGAAGAGGGGA
>NW_025372832.1:0-3953 GCF_016433145.1 Gracilinanus agilis
TTTTTTTTTTTAAAAAGGCAGAATGTGAGAAGGCAGAGGAAAGGGGAGATGGAAGAAAGAGGAGGAGATTTAAAATGATCTGGTAACTAAATCCAATCATTACCTCCTATGGAGAAATCTCTCCATCCTCTAGGAGAGACACACTAGAGTGTTCTTTTCAACAGCTGTAAGCTTTGGAAGCCATCATGGTCTAGTGAGTAAGGCCTGGGCTTGGAGTCTGGAAAACTGTTACTGTATGATCATGGGTAAGTCCTTTGACTTCCAGGTGTCTCAGATGCAGGATTTTCTCCAAAATAAATACATTCCCAGTGGAAACTGATCATATCCTTCCCACAAAGATGCTCATCTGTCTTTACGTAACTGGTCATGATAAGCCTTCATTTTGGAAGATGGAATGGAATTCCAGACAACAGGAAGGCAACATAGATTAATATACTGAAATTTAGGGAAAAGAGAATACTTCCCAGACATTGTACATCTCAAAGTTGGCCCAAAACACACACACACACACACACACACATTCACTCTCTCTCTCTCTCTGTTTATATGGTACAAATCCTCAGCCCAGGAAAAAAATATGATTATAGTCAAATATGCTTAGTGTAATAGAACATTCTTCCAGGAAGACTTAATACACACCCAGCCCAGGAGGGGGTATAAGTGGGATGATATTAAAATATTTCATCTTCTTGAGATTCGCAATAGAATAAATGTCTTAGAGCACAACAAGTTTTTTTAATTGATGTCTTTTGTTTATTTTATTTTAATTTCTTTATTTCTGGACATGTGCTTTGTCAGGAAATGCCAGTGAGGAAAGGCAGAAAATGAAATGATCAATTTTGAACTTTTTTTAACCCTTATCTTCTGGGTTATTATCAATTTTAAGACAGACGGAAGAGCGGAAAGGGCTAGGCAATTGGGGTTAAGCATGTTGCCTGGATCACACAGCTAGGAGGTATCTGAGGTCAGATTTGAACTCGTGACCTCCTATCTCCAGACCTGGCACTCTATTCACTGAGCCACCTACCTACCAATTTTGCACATTTCAAAGTGTTTTAAGTGCATTACACAAGTATTTAGAACATAATTAAGGATTATAAGCCCCTAAGTGTTTCAGCATAGTAAATGATATTTTTTAAAATTTGTTTTCAGTCTAGTAAATGTTAGTGAACAATGAGATAATTTTCAAATTTAGAGCAAGCTGATGGAAAGTCTAAATCATCTGTGGCATTAGAATTGTCTCAGAGAGCGAGGACATTTCTCTTTCCATCAAAACATACCAGCAATAGCTATCCCGTGACCTCAGAGAGAACTGGATATAGGAGACCCACTGAAGGGACACATACATCTATCTCTTTGAGGAATTAGCCTGGCATTTGGACTGTGCCCAAATCCTCAAACATTCCCCATTAACCACTGTCAATTTAACATCTGGTTTCTGACTTTGGAATTCTCTTAGGCATCACCCTGGGGAGCAGGAATGGTATTTATCAGGCAGTCATGACTATTAGCTTGGCTCTTCCTAACAAAACAATGAATGTCATCCTTTCAGTCACTGTCGAGCCCTTGGGACTATCGTTAAGGGGCTGTTCTTTTCTGCCTACTCTCTGGTCTGCCTCAGGGGCAGTTGCATGATCATCAGTGGAATTCTGGAAGCCAGTCTAGTAAAGCATTAAGAGTTCCTCTGAGTGCATGTGAGGAAAGACCCAGAGTAAGGAAAGTTTAGCCCAAATTAGCTTGGATTTCTGTTTCCACAGGTGACACTTGGGAAAGGTAAAAGAATGCCTTGGCAGGTTTTGACAAGGGAATAATTTTTTTTCTTCTTGGTCCAGATTTCTAGTTTCACCTATGAAGGATCCCATGGTGTAGAAATGATCTTGACTCATAATGCCTAGGGCATTGAGAGAATAAATAACATTATCACCCGCTGGTACGTTCCAGTGATGGCATTTGAACCCAAGATTGGGCCCCTCTCTCTCTCTCTCTCTCTCTCTCTCTCTCTCTCTCTCTCTCTCTCCCCTCTCTAGCCCCTGTTTTCTATCTCACACATCTTCCTCCTTTACTCTTTTTCTCTGTCTCTGTCATTGTCTCACTCTCTCCTTTGTCTCTATCTGTCTCTCTTTCTGTCTTCCTCTCTTTTTGCCTCTCTCTCTTCCATCAAAACATGCTCCCAGGAAGGGCTCTGATGTCAGTCATTTAATTTTAGTGTGAGCTAAGGTTCTCTGTTTCCTCTCCTAGGGGTATTTTCATATTAAGACTCATCTTTTCTTGTGGAATAAAAGGCTGAGTCTCTTTTCTCCTAAACTAGTTTTTCTTAAGGAATTAGCAAGCAGTGGAGGTGGAGAAAGTATTCAGGGAGCTGGAGATCCTTCTGATTTGTCTAAAATCATGAACTATTTTAGTGGGCTTTCCCTCCCTAAGGGGACTAAGGCAAATCACACTGTATCCTCAGCACTGTCCAGTCCCTACCCTTTCCTCTGTAGCTTCTTTTGGATTGTTTCAGCCTGGATGAAGAATAAGGACAAAACCGTTTGAATCCTGCCACAGACATTTATTTTCTGTATATGAGCAAGTCACTTAATCTCTCTCAGTTTCCTCATTTGTAAAATGAAACACCTCTAGACTGTCCCTTCTCGCTTCTACTCATGAACATTTTCATCTAGTTAAAAGCATGTAAAAATGACTATTAAGCATGGTAGTATAAAGGGAAAAAAGATCAGGACCATTTCAGCCCTTGTGTTGGTGATAGTAGAGGAGATTTCCAGAGGATTGATGGTGTGGACACAAGGCTTAAAGCTCTTTTAATGTTATGTGGTGGAGATCTCCTATAGGATTTAAAGCTGGAAGGATCCATAGAGACCACCCAATCCAAATTCTTCCTTTTATGTGCGGCACCCAAGCTGACTCCCTCCCACTTTACTCACGGCACTCTTGTGGATGCGCATCCACATTCACACACTCAAAGACTATAGCTTATGAATCTCCAGCAATGTATTCACTTTTATTAGTTAGACTGGACACAAAGGCATTTTAATTAGACTGCATAGTAAAAAAGAAGGCAATGAAACATTCCCCCATAAACACAGGAGGCACACCAGCTCAAATACATATGACACCAGCAGGAAGACTGAACACACCAAGGGCACGTAGAGAAGGAACACGGATGGCCAGGGCAGATTTGAGGGGATGACTCTGTCTCAGATGCTGTAGGCACTGAAGGGTCTCCAGGGAGCTCTTCATGCTCCTCCCTCTAGGCTGCTCTCTGCTGGGTTTAAGCAGATGCTGCTTGAGAGGCTTTTCACAGGTCCTGGGGCCATTGCTGGTCTCAGCTACAAGCATCTATCTCTTCTCCACATGAACTTGCCCAACTCTTCTTTGTTCTGACCAGTCTCTGGCTTCCACCTGAGACTTCAGTTGAGATTCTGCTTCTTGTTTATAAGAAAAAGAGGAATGGACTTCATTATGTGTTTTTTGAGATTAAAGATCAGAGATTTAATTTAGTTTCTCCTTGAAAAGCTGGGCTACACTGGGGCAGCTAGGTGGCTCAGTGGATTGAGAACCAGGCCCAGAGATGGGAGGTTCTGGGTTCAATCTGGCCTCAGACATTTTGAAGCTGTGTGACCTTGGGCAAATCACTTAACCCCCATTAACTGGCCCTCACTACTCTTCTGCCATGGAACCAATATACACTGTTGATTTTATGATGGAAGGTATGGGTTTAAAAAAAAAGAAAAGAAAAATTTGTCTATAGTAGGCATCTCCAGGGATTTCTAAGTGACTAAGTAGATAGAGTAAAGGACCCGAAGTCAGGAAGGCTCATCTTCCTGAGTTCAAATCTAGCTTTAGACACTTATTAGCTGGATGGCTCTGGGCATGTCACTTAGTGCTGTTTGCCTCAGGTTCATCAGCTGTCCAATGAGCTGGAGAGGAAAATGACAAACCAGTATCTTTTC
>NW_025372833.1:0-9115 GCF_016433145.1 Gracilinanus agilis
GCCCCCTTGTACCGCAGCCCTGGCCTCCAGGCTCCGAAGCCCCCGTCACAGGCCTCTAAGCCTCCGTTGCCAATCTTGCGGCCCCCTCCCTGGCCCTGGCGCCGCAGTCCCAGCCCGCACCCCGGCATTCACCCCGGAGGTCGGGTCGGAAGTCGCACTCGCAGAAGGCGCCGAAACTGCAGCGCAACGAGCCCAGGCCCCAGGCGGCGGCCGTGGCGGACACCAGCACGAGGAACCAGAGCAGCCGAGCCCACACTGGGCCACTTCCTGCCGCCATCCCGGACAGGCAGCGGTTCGAACCCGGCCTGCGGCCGCTCCACCCCTACTCCGACCACCAACGATCCAAGACCTCCCCGCCCAGTCTCTTGTCCATGGACTACAATTCCCAGCATGCGCCGCGGGACAGGGGCGGGGCTGCTCGCTCACCTGGGTTTTGATTTAGGCCCCTCCCTCTGCTCGTCCCACCCCCACCCCCGTGGGTGGAACAGAAATCAAGACCCACCACAGGAAAAGAGTTGTACTACGAATGTGGAGTTTGGGGATCGTTTTGGTGTCATACAGGGAAACCGAGGCACGGAGAAGACCAAGCAGGCTTTTCTATAGGGATGTCTCGGTCCCGGCAGGCAGAGTCTAGAAACTGCCACCAGGGGACGCTGTTTCACTACCCAATCCACCAGAATGTCCCAAGGTTCCCTTCCTCCCTAGCCCCCTATATAATAATATTCTGCAAACTCTCAGTCAGTCAGTGTGAATGATAGCCTTGTGAATAACTCATCTGATCTTCACAACAACCCGTGGACGTAAGTCCTATTATTATTCCCATTTTACATTTGAGAAAATAGGCAGATTGAGGTTAAGTGACTTGCCCAGGGTCAGGCCAAACAATGTGCTAGTTTCAAACATGCTGACAAATGTTATCATTCCTGGAAAGTCCTAACCACGACCTCCCCCTCCCCCCTTCTGTTAAGTTGTGCCCCTGAGTATTTTCAAATATGCTACAGGTGTCAAATTGTGGTTCTGCTATTTGCTAACTGGGTCAAAAGCTTCTATGCCATGCTATAGGTGTTAAAACTGTGGTTGTCCTATTTTGTGACTGGGTAAAACTTTAGCCTGTCAGTTTTGGCTCCCCAGTTTCTAAGGGGGCAGTCAGGGAAATAGGGTGGAGAAGTGGGGGGCTTATGGTTAAAGTCAATAAAAGGCTAGGTGCATTAGGGGCCGTATGATTAGGGGTGGTGCTTCTTTCATGAAAGGGAAAGAAACTCTGTCTTTTCTGCTCACAATTTCTGACTCCAAACTTTCATTGTGAAAAGTGGACTTCTGTGAGGGGTGGTCTCCATCCCTGTTCCTACACATAAATATCTGAGGTTAGATCTGAACTTAGGAAGGTGAGTTTTCCTAACTCCAGTCTAGCTCTCTATCCAATGTGATACCTAGCTGCCCATAATACTATACTGTCTATGGATTTTCTTGGCAAAGAACTGGATCGTTTTGCCATTTTCTTCTCCAGTGCATTAAGGCAAACAGAAGTCAAGTGACTAGTCCAGGATCACACAACTATTAAGTATTTGAGACTGGATTTGAACTCACCTCTTCTAAACTCCAGGGTCCAGTGCTCTATCCGCTGTTACCTAATATTTGTAGATTACCTAATAGCCTCCTAATATTTGTATAGTAGCTTTTTAAAAAAATGTGTTGTTTTTTTTCAGGAGCCAGAAAGAAACCATTCAAATATCATTGAGCTAATAGTCAGAATCACACAAGATTTAGCAGATTCCACATTAAAGGAATGGAGGCTTAGAATATGATATTCTATATGATTGAAGACAAAGGAGCTAGGATCATACAGCTCCTTTGAGTCTAATCCTTGGGGGTGGGGGAGTGTATATTTAATGAAATAAAGGACTTGCAAACATTCTTGATGAAAATACCAGAACTAAATAGAAAAGTTGCCATTCAAGCACAAGACTTAAGAGAAGCATTAAAAATTTAAAAGGAAGAGAAATGATAAAGGACTCAATAAGGTTAAACTGTTTATATTCCTGTATGGGAATACATGTGACTTCTAAGAACTTTATCATTGTTACAGTAGCCAGGAGAAGTTTACAAAGACAGAGGGTATAGGTGTGAGTTGATTATGTTAGGATGATCTAAAAAATAATGCTAGTTCCTTTTCCCTTACCACCACCCCCTTCCCCTGGCCCCTAACATCTGGAGAATTGTAATTGTGTTCAGTTCAGGGGGCTGTAGTTTAAGGATGAAGATAAACTGGAGAATCTCTAGTGTCCAGAGGAGAGAGATCCTGATATCAAAGAGTCTCAAGTCCCATGACAGTTTGTTGGAAGTACTGGTATTTATCCTAGATCAATGATGGGGAACCTTTTAGAGATCAAGTGCCCAAACTGCAACCATCATGCTGCATGTGAGCCCCCTACCTTATCCCAGACAGGGGAGGGAGGAAGCACCCCCATTGGGCTGTGTCAAGAGGTTGGATAACCATTCTTCTGGTATTATAGTGGGGATTCCTTTACATTATGGGTTGGATAAATTTCTTCCAAGGCTAAAATTCTGTGATTCTGGTCCATATCCCCTAAATTGAACTAAGACCAAGAATATCAGTCCAGCAATTCTGAGGGACTTATGAGAAAGAACCCTATTCACATCCAGAGAAAGAACTGTGGAAGTAGAAACATAGAAGAAAAACAACTGCTTGATCACATGGGTCGATGGGGATATTGACTCTAAGCGATCACCCTGGTGCAAATATCAATAATATAGAAATAGGTCTTGATCAATGACACATGTAAAACCCAATGGAATTGCTCATCAACTACAGGAGTGGGGTGGGAGGAGGGGAGGGAAAGAAAATGAATCATGTAACCATGGAAAAAATTTCTTAATGAATTAATTAGAATTTTGGGGGGAGGGAAATAAATAAATAAAATAAGGAGTTGTTAGTCCAGAAGCACCCATAGACCACTAGGGGACTAGTTAGTCCCAACCTCTTCCCAAGCAACTGGCTACCTGTTGGATACTGTTCAGATTGGCATACAAGACTCTCCTTAGGCTATTCACTATCTCCCTCTCTAGCCATATATAGAATTCTAGAATTCAAAGAGCTATACCATACTACCTTGAGTAGGTACAATATACAGCAGAGGAAAAGCTACTGAAATCAAATCCCAGTTCAACTACTCTGGATCTGTGTAATCATCAACTCAGCTTCTCTGAGGCTCTATCCTGGGCCCTTTTCTCTTCATTTACTCTCTTTTCTGGGTAACCTTATCAGCATTCTTAGGTTTTGTAAATGATTATTAAATCTATATATCCAGTCTCAGTGCCTCTGTGCTTAAATTCTGCATCACTAATTGCCTACTGGACATTTCAAACTAGATGTCCTATAAGCTGTGTCATTAAAATCTGTTACCCTAAAAACTAAAATCCCTAGCAAAACCATGATTCCCAGAACCCCACTCACTTCCTGTCATTACGTGCTGACATAGACAGGATATAAATCAGGTGGAGGTCTGTCTCTCGGGCTCTTTCCTTCCTGTAGAAGCTTTGGTGGAGCCAGCATTTTGAGCAGGTAGAAAAACTTAGTCACATGGTTCTATTTTTGTCAGATAATAAACTTTATAAAAAAATAATACTTAAAGTATTGTACATTAATTTTAATCTTACAAAGCATTACAATCTCAGCATATCCAAAACAGAATTCATTGTTATCTTTTCATCTAAACCTTTCATCCATATTTCCTGATTTCAAGGGTATGACCATCCTGAGTTTAGAACCTGTGTCATTGTTGACTCCTCACTCTCCCTTAACTCCCATAACTAATCAATTGCTAAATCTCATTTCTCTCTTTACATCCATCTTATGCATACTTTTCTTTCCACCCCAGAGTCCACCCCACTAGTTTGTGCCCTTATTATATCTTTCACTTGGACTATTGCAAAATTCTTCTCTTTAGTCTCCTTGCCCCAGTCTCTCCTCAACTCCAATTCATCCTCCACACATCTGTGAAAGTGATTTTTTGAAAGCACACGTCCCAATCTAGCCACACTCAACTCCAACTCCCTGAATTCCAAGGTCCTCCCTATCATCTCTAGGATCAAACAAACTCCATTCTGGGGTATTCCAAGTTCTCCACAAGCTGGTCCTTTCCAATCTTTTTACATATTACTACCCTTCATTTTTGTTGAGTCATTTCAGTTGTGTCCAACTCTTTGTGAGCCCTTTTGGGACTTTCTGTGCAAAGATACTGGAATGGTTCACCATTCCCTTCTCTAGCTCATTTGACAGATGAGGACACTGAAACCAAGAGGATTAAGTAACTTTCCCAGGGTCATACATCTAGGAAGTATCTAAGGCTGAGGGCAGCAAGGCAGTCATACTGTGTATTGATTCCAAGACAGAAGACTGGTAAGGGCTAGGCAAATGGGGGTGAAGTGACTTTGCCCAGGGTCACACAGGTAGGAAGAGTCTGAGGCCAGATTTGAATCCAAGACCTCCCATCTCTGGGCCTGACTCTCAATCCACTGAGCCACCCAGATGCTACCCCCTCTCCCTTTTTGCCTTAAAAAAAAAAAAAAAAAGGCATCTGAGGCTGCATTTGAATTCGTTTTCCTGACTCCAGGCCTGGCACTCTCTCCACTGTCCTACCCAGCTGCCCATTACCTTCCACAGTCCATCTACACTGGCCTACTCCCTTGTTCCTCACACACAACACTCTATCTTCTATCTCTTTGTCTTAACACTGTCTGTCTATCTCTCATGCCTGGAATGCTCTCTTCACCTTCACCTCTTGGAATTCCTGGCTTCTTTCAAGAATCGACTCAAGTGCCATCTTCTGCAGAAGGCCTTCCCTTGTGCTCCAACTGCTGGTACCTTCCCATCCACTGGTATCTGTCTCATATGTGCCTATATATATTAGGCCTGTGTTATATCTTCTCATTAGAATGTAAGGGACTGTCTTCCTTCTGTGTCTGTATTACCAGCATTTAGCAGAGTGTCTGGCACTTAATATTTCATAGATGTTTATTGATTGATTAATTGGTTTTCTCATCTGTAAAATAAGTGGATCTCTAAGGAGACTTCTGCCTCCTTCATTTTCTCCATTTTTCTTTCTCCTCTGCTTAGGTCTTAAGCCTGCCTATGAACCGTATAACTGTTTCTCATTGGTCACTCCTGTTCCAGGTCCTGAATAGCTGTCATCTCTCTTCTCAAGGCTCTCAGGACCTACTACAATGAAACATAGTGTATGTTGCCCTGAGAGGACCAGAAAAACAATTCAAGTTGATGCTTGATCAGAATAAAATTTCCACAGAAAAGTGTAGAACAACTAACAAAGAGCCAATAAACCAATTGTGTCACTGTTTCCTAAAAAAAAAGCACTCAGGTCAGGGGCAAAAAACCTGGATTTTAATCCTGACTCTACTACTTCCTCCTATATGACTTTGGACAGATCAGTTCTCTTTCTTTAGGCCTCAGTTTCCCCATCAGTAAAATGATATTGGACTAGATCAGTGATGGGCAAACTTTTTTAAAGAGGGGGCCAAAGGGAAGGAAATGCTTATCTGTCAGTCTGTTTCTAAGGCAACTCTTTCGAAGTTTCATTGTATAATATCCTACTCATTGTATTTGTCAGATTAGGAATAATGTCACACTATCAGATAGAACATTTCAGAGGGCTGCATCTGGCCCTTGGGCCATAGTTTGCCCATCCCTGAACTAGATGGTCTCCTACTAAAGTAAATGGCTACCCGCCTGAAAGGTTTCTTTCAGCTCTAAATTCTAGATATAACCATTCTATATGTGAATATACATAATATCTATGATACAGAATTTATATATGTATTTGTATATATCTACATTCTCTGATATACCTATTCCTTCTGCAGAAAGGAGTTTAAAGTAATTAGGGACAGGAAGTTTATTAGAAAAAAAAAGGTTCAGTAGGAACAAATTATAGAAGAGATCACAAAGCATCCCTTCACTATGAGGAGAGTTTCTTAGGGTCCTCAAGTAGAAGGGCCTCAGGGTATCTGAGTCCAAGTAATAAACTCTTGCTGTCTCCAAATTTGCATGGTAACTGTCATTGATTTTATTTTATTTTTTTCAGGCAATGGGAGTTAAGTGACTTGCCCAGGGTCACATAGTTAGGAAGTGTCTGAGGTCATATTTGAACCCAGGACCTCCCATCTCTAGGTCCAGCTCTCAATCCACTGAGCCACCCAGCTGCCCCGTGTCATTGATTTTAAGCCCACAGAAGCATAGATTTAGAGCTGAAAGAACCTCATGGACTGCCTAGTCCAGTGTTGGTGAAATACTGACACACATGCTGGCCCTGGCACAGGGGAGCTGCTCTGTTCCCCCTTTTCCCAGTGCCTGAGGACATTTTTTGCATGCCCTGCCCCTCTGTCTAGCCGCCCAAAGCAAGCACTTCCTCCCTCCCTCTCTCTCAGGTAATCTGAAGTTGGGGAGGGCTCACAGATAGCTTGAAGTTGCCCTCTGGGCACACGAACTTGAAAATATTTGCCAATGCTGGTCTAGTTCAAAGCCTTCATTTTGCCAAAGAAGAAACTGAGTCCAAAAGAGCTTATAACTTTCCCAAGTTTGCACAGGTAGCAAGTAGCTGAGATGGGAAAGTCCTCCAATGTCTTTTCTACTGTACCATGTATTTCTTCCAACTTGTAAAACAGGCATTATAGCATTTTCCTTTGAAGATCAAAGCCAGTTCCACCCTTTCCCAGGGCCTTCTTGGCCCTGGGCCCAAGGATTTATTGGACCCAAGACCAAATCAATAATCAGGAGACATTTAATGCACCCGAACCAAGTGGATTATTTGGAGGATTGGATTATGACAAGCAAGCTCTCATATGCCAGCAGACCCCACTTTCAAGAGGTTCCAGGTTAAAGAGGAGGCTGACTTTCTTGACCATCATCCAAGGAGAGGAGCTTCCCTTTCCCCATCCATTCCATTCCCCAGACCCCAAGGAAAGGTAAAGAAGATCCAGAAAGGTTTATTGTATGAAAGAAAGAACACAATGTCTGTACATCTATTTACAGAATGAACTGGACTTATTTACAACAAAATTGAGTCTCTTCCCAAGGGAGGAAGAAGGGAGGGAGGGAAACAGAGACCCAGAGGCAGGAATAAAAGGGACTCCAATTGAAGTATAGGGGGCCAGGCAGTGGGGAAGAATTGAAGGAGAAAACGAGGGAAAAAAGTGAGAGGGAGGGAACAAGGGCCTTCCTTTCAGGAGGCCCACTGAATGCGTAAGGGGAAAAATAGGGAGCAGGTTGGGAGCAGTGTCAAGAATCATGACAGGTGCTCAGGGGAGCTGGGAAGACATCAGAGGAGAGGCTTAGGAGGTATTCCTTGAACAGTGGCGGTCAGGGGAGGGAATGAGAGCTGAAGTGGGGGGACTGTCCAGGGCACTCTATGGCCCTTTCCAAGTCCCAAAGGCTCTAACAGCCCCATATCCCTCGGGTGGATGCCTCCAGTGTATATTTGGACAGTCTGGCTGCTTTCTGTATTGCGACGGTTTTGGTTTGTGTCCAGCCCCAGGCCTGTGGGGGATACCCGTTCTCTTCCTCTTTCCCTCTACCCCAAAAGCTGCCTGCAGCCATGAGGGTGGGGAATGTTAGGGTGTCCGGGAAGGCTACAGTTCACTGGAACGGACAGCGGGCTCCAGTTTGTGGGATAGGGCAGTGAGGACCTTGTCAAACTTCTCATAGCGAAGGGCCTGGCTGCTGGCCGCCCCTTGGCTACCCCAGAGAAGGCGCATCTGGAACTCTGTGCTGAATACTTCCAGAAGCTCTGGGAGGGCTTGGAATCCTGTGGGGAGAAAATAAGATGAAGTCCAGCCTGGAGAATCTCCTAAATCATCCTCAAACCTGGATCTTGGACACATAGCCTGGAAGCCTGGATTATCTGCCTTCCTGCTCTGCTTAGTTAAATCTTACTCATCTTCTCAAGGTCCAGGCCCATGTCCTCCTTTTGCCACAGAGTCTTCTGGGGTCTTTCTAGCACCTAGAGATCCCTTTCACCTCTGGAAACACATTGCCATACCCTCCACCTGGCATAAGTCAGGGCTAGGTATTGAACTCAGGGCTCCTGACTCCCAGTTCAAACTATCTTGTGTGGCAGACTCAAATGGAAATTCTAACCATACCTAACTAAACATATTAAGCAACATTAATGCAGTTGTACATTTATAACATATAACAGGATCAAATGAAATTTGTTCATTGAAATTTCACATATAATGGGGATTGACAATTCAGGGAACACTCTCTCCCAGTTAACATAATGCTTTAAAAATAAAATTGGGTTAGAAAGAAAAAAAAAAAAGAACAAATGAAAGAAGCATTTATTGAGCTCCTATTATGTGCAAAGCACTGGGGATCATGTTTATTATTAAAATTTTCCACACCTGAGCATCTCTCTCCCCAACTATGCTGTAAGTCTCCTAAAGATAGGGATTTTGTCTTATTTATTTAAAAAACATTCACTGAGTACCTTTTGGGGGCAGAGCACTCTTCAGGTGCTGAGGACTTATAAGATCTAGTTAAGACACAGATCCTCCCTTCCTTAGGGAAGTTCATAGTCTAAAGGGAGTATAAAATCCCAACACACACAACCACAGTAACATAATATTATATGGTAAGTGGGAGAAAGAGATCACAAAGGCAAATGCTATGGGAGGCCCAGTGAGGTCATTACTGAGAGGGATCAAGGAAGGCTTCTTAGAGGAGGCATTTAAGTTGTGCTTTAAAGGATGGGCAGGTAGCCCTTAATGCTCTTCTGCCTTGGAAAACCAATTCTTAGTACCCCTTCTAAGACCAAATAATTTAATTTAAAGGTTTTAATTTAATTTAATTTAAGGAATTTAAAGTTTTTTTAAAAAAGCAAAATAAAAGTTGAGCAGGAATTGAACTGGTATATCATGCAGAGAGACATATACACACACTAAGCTCTAAATAATCTACATTGAATTAAATAAAGAGAAGGAGATGATGGAAAAGAAAAAAACAAAGGGGAAAGGGAGAGGGAGAGAGAGAGAGAGAGAGAGTGAGAGAGAGAGAGAGAGAGAGAGAGAGAGAGAGAGAGAG
>NW_025372834.1:0-1355 GCF_016433145.1 Gracilinanus agilis
CTCTCTCTCTCTCTCTCTCTCTCTCTGTCTCTCTCTCTCTGTCTCTCTCTCTCTGTCTCTCTCTGTCTCTCTCTCTCTCTCTCTCTCTCTCTCTCTCTCTCTCTCTCTCTCTCTCTCTGTCTGTCTCTTTCTCTCTCTCTCTCTCTCTCTCACCTTCTGTTTAAGAATCAATACAAAGTATTGGTTCCAAGGCAGAAGAATGGTAAGAGCTAGGCAATGGCGGTTAAGAGACTTGTCCAGGATCACACAACTAGGAAGTATCTGAGGACAGATCTGAATCCAGGACCTCCCATCTCTGGGTCTGGCTCTCCATCCACTGAGCTACCTAGTTTCCTTCCTTGCCCCCATTTCTAATATTCTATTTTCTGAGTTTTCTCCAGTTCTGGCTTTCCATGTTGTTCTAAGAGCCCTCCCAGCTCTGACATTCTCTGTTCTAATGGCTCCTCCCACTTCTGACATTCTATTCTCTAATGGTTCCTCCCAGTTCTGACAGTCTCTGTTCTAGTTTCTCCTCCCACTTCTGATCTTTGCTAGGATATATTTCTGTGCCTACTTATTATTTTGTCTAGGGTACCTTTACTAGAGAACTGAGCAATGGGTATTCATTGAAAAACTGCTCAACAATAGATGCTGACCAACCAGAGACCCCTATCAGGGGATGTGTAGACTCCCCACACCTTCCCTCACTCCCCCATCTCTCATGTCTAGATGGGCCTCTTGGGAAAATCCAGTTGGAAGCTACTGTTTGGCCCTACAGTCTTGGCTCAGAATAAGCACGTAGATTAGGAACAGGCCACCTACCAGGATCCTTTTATAGGGAAAGTCCTGAAGTTCTCCATTCCGTGGAGAGTCAAACACCACAGGGAAAGTCTTGTGTGGAGCCTGGATATACCCCAATTCAATCTCGTCCTGGGAAGAAGCAGATACCTCAGTTACTATCATTCTGACTTTGTGGCCCTTTGAGTATTCACTCCCTCACAGATGCAGACCCCTCTGGGGCTTCCTAGTCAGCCCTGGAGCTCCCATTTCTGTTGTTTCCAGAGTCATTTCCTCCCCAAAATCCTGTGAAGGAGGCAGGAGAGATATGATTATTTACATTTTATAGGTGGAGTAACTGAGCACCCAAGAAGTAAGTGACTTGCTAGAAAGGACCTTGAAGATCATCTAAACTAACTCCTCATTTTTCAAAAGGGAGGAAAATGTTTAAAGCAAGTTAGCATTTGCTATGATTCGCCAAAACCTTCTGAAGCCCATCCTGGGGGCAAGACATTCTGCTGTGTGCATTTTTTGAAAATTAAAACAAATTTTAATTTTAATTTTATTTAATATTAACATTAATGAATTCATTATTAATT
>NW_025372835.1:0-8085 GCF_016433145.1 Gracilinanus agilis
TTTCAGCTTTCAGCTACACAATACTCTACCATGAACACATTCAGAGCAGAATCCACTTTGTGGATTTATTTCCTGACAATTAGTTAATTAATTAATTGGTTTGTTAATTCATTTGTTCACTTGTTGGCAATTTTTTATGACTTCTTTTTATAAGCAGACTCCTAATTTAGCTACAAATGTTCACTCTAGGGATTCCACTGCATCTTTACCCCCTGCCAGATCTCACTGCCAAAGCTAGTGCTCTCCACTAAAATTTTCCCAAGAGCCATTCTGGGGCCAGTTGAGAGGGCCAAAAATATATTAGGCTATGATATGTGGAGATTTTTCTTTACATTACATAAAAATCATACAACAGTACCTGTTTGCATTCATACTGACAAGGCACTTGCCTTGCAACCACACTGTGGTGGAGGGGCTTTAAAATATTACCTACATATTACAGATGAAGAATGTTACACAGTTAGTAAGCTGGAGTATGGTCTCAATTCCAACTTCTTTTTTCTGCTCTATCCCATGAGCACTGTAGCATAGCTGGTTACTTAGGTAGACTATCAATTCCCAGATATTCTTCAATTATATTTATTTCTGCTATTATCAAGGTATCAGTCCCTCAACTCTCTTTGCATCAGTTTCCTCATCTATAAATGAGTTGGAGAAGGAAATGAAATGGCAAGCCACTCCAGTATCTGCCAAGAAAACACCAAATTGGGTCATAAATAGTTGGACATGACTGAAACAACTGCACAACAACGACAAAGATAGAATCCTGTCTCATATACTTAGTACCTATGTGACCCTGGGTAAGTCACTTAACCTTTGCCTTGTCTCAGTTGCCTCATCTATAATCTGGGGACAATAATAGCATCTATCTCCCAGGATGGTTGTGAGGACAAAATGAAATAAAAATTTAAAAGTGCTTTTCATTTACAGCCCTCATGACCTGAAACAATATTTAAAAAAGCCAGTGGTTTCTAGAATATCCATGACCTATACATATCCTAAGGAGACTAATAATTATAATGCTAAAACAATTATATAGTGCTTTTAAGCTTTGCAAATATATATTATTTTATTTTGTATTCATAACTACCCTTTGATATAAGTGGTTATTATCATGCCAATTTTACAGTTGAGGAAACTGAGGAAGACTGAGGTTAGACAACTTACAGCTATTAAGAGTTTAAGGCTAAATTTGAACTCAGATCTTCCCAACTCCAGATCCAGCACTCTGCACAATGGCACTACCTAGTGGCTTAAGGAAACTAAAATCTATAAAGCTTAATGACTTGCCTAAGGCTCATGACTACAGTTATTATTTCTGCCTAAGGAAGTAATTACCTCAGAGGAAGTATTTGCATATAAGTCCTCTGAATTTGGAGCCAGGCAACTTTTTTTTTTCTGGAACTATAGATTATAACTATTCATGGAAACAAGATTGACAATTAGATGAAGGCAGTCCTGCAAGGTAGTCATCATCAGGGACATACAGTAGTAAATAGCAGTGTCCCAGCCATAGGAACTGAGGTTGAGAGTTAATTCATTTCAGTTGAGAGATACAGTGGTATAAGAGAAAGAGAACCATATTTGGAGTTGTGTCCTGGGTTCAAAATATGGTTCTGCTACTTGTTGGTTATATAATCTTGGGAAGTAAAAGTAAATTTAATCTCTACAGGTTTCAGTTTTATCACCAATAAAATGAGAAGGTTGTACTCATTAAAGTTCCTTGCAGCACTGCTATTCTATGATCTTAATTCAAGTCAGCAATATTAAAATTTACAAATCCCCTTAAGTTTTCCAAAAGAATTTATATATTATTATCTCATCCACAGAGGTTTCATTTTAGGGACCTGTGAGGTATGTGCCTTTATTTTCCTCAGTTTTAGAGATGAGAAGTCTGGGGCTTAAAGTGTTGAGCCACTTATTCAGTCACCTGGATATGTGTATTTGAGGTGAGATTGAATTTAAGTCTTCTCTTTCTAGAAACAATATGCTATCTAGTCGCCATAAGGCAACCAAGAAAGTTTCAGTTCTATATAGGTGAAATGTAGGAGGAAGGAGGCAGGATGTCAAAATTAGAGGGACTCCCTGGCTTATTGAGCATGGAAACAGGAAAAGAACACGCCTGGATATGATTAATGGACCTGGCAAACAAAACAGGGTCTCTTGAAACTAGAGCAGAAGGCACCAGGAGGACTAAATAGCAAGACTGACTTAGTAAGAGCTTGTTGAATTAATGATTCGAATGATGCTTATATTCCTCCTGTTTAGAGACAATATTGAAGGTACCTGAAGGAGAAAAGGAGGAAGGAGGAGAATGGAAGGTGGGAGATCCAAAGACAAAATACATTTCCCCCCAATTTTGCCAAAGATGAGCCCTTAACTTCGCTGTCACTGTGGGTCACCTTGGAAGGTAGACCCTGGATCAGGAATGTGCTAGAGTGTCAATTGTTAGATTTTCAATGTATTGACACCTCAGAAATCAGCAAAGGCTACAAATCAGGGCTCAATTTATTGTTTTTTTCATTGTCTAGAGTCAAGAAAGAGGAGAAAATGTTAATAGTACAGTGTAAACTCAGATGTCTATAAACATTTTCACCCCCTAGCTGAGCCAGCAGGCATGGAGGACACCCAATGTGCAGCTTAATCATTTTAATAAATGCAAAGACAACAGATGTGGCCAGAGTACCCTAAAGGTATTTGATTATTGTGAAAAGGAAAAAATTATATGTTATTGAAATTAGGCAATAGAGCAGATAAGGGTTAGATGAGGGTTAGTCTTGTGTTGTCACATCCCGATTTTGAAATTGGTTAATAGAATCTTAGAATTGGAAACCGCTTTAGGAGAGGACATTCAGTCTAGCCTTCTTACCAAGGAAAAGATCCCTTTTAAAATGTTCCTGACAGAAATTCATAGAAAAACATCGTAGATTGCAAATCTCTTCAAACTTAGGCTAGCCAATGACTTCCCAGACCATTTTTCCACTTCTATTCCAATGACCTTCTTATTATACTGATAACACTATTCCTATGACCTTTTCTTCTAATTGGTGACTTCTGTTCTCAATTTCCATTTGAGGAAGTACCCATGCCAGCTACCATGTTTTCTTCAAACATGAACCTTTCTCATTCCCTCTACTCTCTTTGCTTTCTAGTTTTAATTTATGTGTTATCTTCCCTCATAGAATGTAGACTGTCTTTTTGCTTGTAGTTTTATTCTCAGTGTTTGACACATAGTAAGAGCACAAGAATTTTCTTTTATTCTCTCCTCATCTCATATTATTCAGATATCTTTCATTACCATCTCTTTTTTCTCCTCTGTCTCACACGAAGAGGTGCTTCTTCTTGTCAAGGCTAAAATCTCTACATGATCAACTGATCCCATTCCATTTTATCTCTTTCCAGCAAATTACTCCCTCCATCACTCCCACTCTCACCAAACTTCAGCTTCTTCCATTCTACTATCTGTTTCCATTCTGCCTACAAACATGTTCATTTCTCTCCCATCTTCAAAAAGTCTCCTTACTTGATCTGTTGATCAATGCCTAATTGTCAATCTGCATCTATTTTTTTTCTTTAGTGGCTAAACTCCTTGAGAAAACTGTCTATAATTGGTGCCTCCGTTTTCTCTCCTCTCACTTTCTTCTTAACTCTTTGTAGTTTGGCTTCTGGCCTCATCATTCAACTGAAACTATTGACTCCAAAATTACCAATGTCTCTTACCTGCCAAATCTAATAGCCTTTTCTTAATTCTCAATCTTCTGAAACTCTCTGAAGTCTCTGATACTGTCAACCACCCTCTTCCCCTTGATACTTGTTCTAAGTTTTTGTGACATTCTTTTCTGGCTCTCCTATTTATTTCAACACCTTTGCTGTATCATCATCCAGGTCCATCTGGAAAGATATGGAGATCATAATTGTGAATGATGATAGGAACTAAGGAAGACAAACTGATATAACCCTTTCCAGACTCTTGGAGGAGAGGTGGTTAATGAGGAGACTATGGAGGACATGGTCAGAGATGAGGGAGTGAAGGGAGGCGTTCATAGTGTCCTAGAAGAGGCATTTGCCAATGAGAAGCATGGTACCCCAGAGCAAAAGTTTCTTTAGAGTATATTTAGTCTTTGGTGTAGGCAGAGAGATGGTTGGCAAGAAGGTTATAGAGGAGATGAATATCCAAGTAGATATGGCCTTTGATAGTTGAAGATACAAATCTGGAGTTCAGAGGACATGTCAGACCTATGGATAATAGACTTTTAGTCATATGCATAGAAGTGGCAGTAGAAGTCATGGGAATGGATAATGCAAATGAGAGAATGTAGTTCCTTGAGGGAAGGGGCTTCTTAGTTTTTATTTTGTATCTTCTAGGTCTAGAATAGTGCTAGGCACAGAGTAATTACCCTCCACCCCACCTCTAGGTTACTCCCAGTCTTTCTCTGCAGCCATTATACAGACTAAAATCTGTGGAAAAGGGACTCACCATTCCCCCTGCCCTACAAACAAATGTCAATCAATGTCAGTGGAACAAGTAAGGCACATGAGTGAGAGACAAAAGGCAAAAACATATTCCAGGTGGATCTCCCTCCCCCCAGACATTAAAAAAGACATTCCAGGATACACAACCTAGACTTCTAGGAATTACAGTCACTCCCACCACTTCCTTCCAACTACATCTGCTTTTGTCTTGGCCTCTCCAGCCATCATTGAAAGGAGTAAAATTCATGAAGAAGAAACCTATCATCTCTATTACTATCATCAGCCACAAACCAAGATCCAGCAGTGGACAAGTAAGAACAAGAATCCCAGGAATATAAGTGCTCTCCCCTTCAGACCAATGATCTTGCTGCCAGATTGGCCTCCACAGTTACAGGGAAGCAATCCTTGTGGAGATATTTCTCAACTGCCTCTAGAGATGCTATGATGCCTCTCTTCTCAGAAGCCATAGTTACTAGAAATCTGGAAAAAAGTTCTCATTGCAAAAGTCCTTAGCCCTGGCAGTTCCATATGAGAAGATATGATTTCATCAATGGAAATCTCATGAAAGAGAGAGACATTACCATTTCTTTTGCTATTATATCCTAAGGATGACGGGACTTTTACATCTGACTTGCAGTTGAAAATTCCTCTGTGGTTTGTCTTTGTCTTTTAGAATGTAAGCTCCTTGAGATCAGGGACTATCTTACTTTTCTGTTTGTATCCCTAGCCCCTTGCATAGTGCATTGTACATAGCAAATACATGATTATTCATTCATTAATTCAACAATTCATTCATTAATAAATGTGTTTTCATTCATTCATTTTAAGCCTTCCATGCTCCTCCTTTCACACTTAAAAATGATTGTAAGGCCCTTACCTCTGACATGACAGAACATTGAGGACTACTCATTAATAATCTCTATGGCCTGTCCTCCCAATTAAGTATTCCTTTGAGAAAATTAGAATTAATATGCCATTTTTCTTCCCAACAAGGGTTTGTCAGATCCCCTGAAAAATCAGGCAAATACAGGCTTGGAACTTGAGATGGATATCATTTAAAGGTAATAGTGAACACAGAATGTACTGATGCTTGAGCTCTGAACAAAACAATAGGAAGAAGCCTTCTTTGTGAACTCCATTTTCTTCCCTAGAGATTTGGCATAGTCTTGGGAAACTCTAGAATAACATTTAATGAAGTTCTTTTCTCAATGAAGGAAACTATAGGTTCTGTCATAGGTCTAGGTTCAGAGCTTGTGTTTTGCTGTTTGCCTCTTTCCCTCTGGATTCTGCGTGGCTCCTTTGCTTCTATGTCTTTCTCTCTCCAAAACACAAAGCTGGACTACATTTTGCCCTATTTCAGTTCCAGCTCTAGGTGAGCTGATCTCTCCCTGACCCGAGATTCTTTGCATGGTTTCCCAATCACTTCTGAGGATATCTTTCTTAATCTGACTTGTCTACCAATCAAAGAGCCTCCTTTTGTTTCTTCTTGTGCATATGCTTTCCAGTATTCCTTTTCCTAGGCAATGGACGTGGTGGTAAGAGAGAACTGACCTCAATCTTACTGGTTCCTGTCCTTCTTGACTCCACTTCCATTTCTTTCAGTATCTACTATCATTGCCATGGCTTTTCTTGGGCTTATAGTTCTACTGACTATCCTCCCCCAGAAATTATGTAGAGTTTAGGATGAAATAGTCCATGTACCTAGTTAAATTTCAAGTACTCTTTTTAAATTATCCCTAGCAGGTCTTTCCTTTATATTAAAGGGACCCCTCCTTACTTGCCTGCTTCAGCCAATGACTCCTGGTCTTCTCTCCCAAACAAGTTGGGTGACTGAATGCTCTTATTCCCTCCTCCCCACCTCAGAACTCAGGCAGGATGCTCCCTACTGAGTTGGTGTTCCTTACTGAGGTGTAAAGCTGAGGGAGAAGGTTCAGTGAGACACACAGAGTGGAGTGTACATGGCAGGTATACTACTTTCCTCTTCTACCCCAGCAACAACTCTTAAGCTATCAGCATTATTATTTCCAGGCAATTAGGTGGCAGGTCGTATAGAGTGCCAGGACTGGAATCCAGAAGACTCATCTTCCTGAGTTCAAATTTGGCCTCAGACATTTACTAGCTGTATGACCCTGAGAAAGTCACTTAATCCTGTTTGCCTCAGTTTCCTCATATATAAAGTGAGCTGGAGAAGGAAATGGCAAACTACTCCATTACTTTGCCAAAAAAACACCAAAATCATAAAGAGCTGGACACATTTGAAATAACTGAACAACAAAAATTATTATATCCAATTTATAGATAGAAACTGAGTCAAAGAGGTTAAATAAGTTGCTTATTAGATTCCACCTCAGTTGTTAAGTGATGAATTCAGGGTTTAAATTTGAGGCTCCTAAGTTCAAGTCTAAGTCTCTTTCTGCCACATTATGTAGCTTCTCATGTCCTTCCTGTTATGTGTAACTGTAAGGTTCTACATAAAATATAGTCTATACTTATTCTTCATACTAGACATAAGCTCTATGATTTTATAGACTTTGATCATACTACCTTTCAACCTTGATCTGTCTGGGCAGACAAGGACTAATCTTTGTTAGTCAAATCTCATTCAGGAATCCCTTGATCATTTTTGTTGCTTGTCTCTGGACCTTCTCCAGATCTCTGTTTCTATTATGTCTTTCTCATTGTATATGGATCCCTGACCCAAGCTGTGTGTATGCATGTATATATGTGTGTGTATACATATGAAGAGGGATGAAGGAGATGTAGAATATATCAAAGAAAAATCCTGAATATTGCTTCTGTGTCTTCAGGAAGCACCAGAGCCATAGATCCAGTCCTTCACCACTACCACTATCACTGAAATGGATTAGTAGATGACTTCTCCTATGATGCCACTATTTGCAAGGCTTCGCACTTGGCACCATAAGGCAAATCAAGGTATATGATGCAATCCATGTCCTCAAGGAATTTACAAATCTACATAGGGAAATGAGGTATATATATTTGAAAACAAAGTAACAAATGATATAGTAAATGAATTTAAAAAATAACACAATAAATATTCAAATATAGTCTATAACTCAGTACAAAATAAGTGAAGATAGTGAGTACTACAGGATTTCAGAGGCAAAAGATCATTGTGGCCAAGGATGGTACAGGAATTTAGAGGAGAAAATACCAGAAATTCTCCAATATACAGAGAGAAGGGGCATTTTTAGATATAAGGGCAAAGTGTAAGATAAAGAGCTTGGAAAGTATTAGTGAAGGGATAAAGACAATATGAATTTGGCTGATTTAAGTGCTGTCCTTGTGGCCTAAAGGAATTACAGCCTCTCCCAAAGCCATTTACAATTCCTAGGATCTAATGGGTACATTAAGGGATGTTGTTACTTGGAACTGGTTATTATCTTGCCACCAAGCCAAATGCCTGCATGTGGGGAATTTGGAATTCAGGCAACCTCTAATGTAGCACTATCACATCACTTCCCCTGCCATCCTACAGGAGCATTGACATTTTAAAATGTCCTCTGAAAAGAAATATCCTATAGATTACAGGGCTTTCTATGTCTTTAGTTGACATTTCTAAAGATAAATGTGATCTTTGGAAATGTTTAA
>NW_025372836.1:0-5194 GCF_016433145.1 Gracilinanus agilis
CACACACACACACACACACACACACACACATACACCCCAGTAAAGGTCACATAGGGTAGTTGAGTTGGAATTCCATTGGATAGATAGCAGAAAACTTCCTCTTTCTCTCAAAGGAAAGTGAGCTCCACCTTACTGAGCAGGGAGTGTGGAGAGTCAAGTACCCTTTCCTCTTGGAATCCTAGGATTCCTTCTTGAGGATGACTCCATGGGAGCCTGGTCAGCCAGCCTCCTCACCTACTCCCATCTAAAGCCTGCAGAATGATAGGGCCACACCTAATCCAGCCTCCTGGAGGGGGGAGGGAGAATTGAAGGGAGAATGGGAAGTGGAGGCAGCTCAGATATCCTTCTCATTCAGTATTGATGATGTAATGGAATACTGCACTTTGCCTCTCCTACCTCCCATTCCTATTCCTGACACCAGGACTATAGAGTCGGCTGCTAGCAAAAAGGGGCCATCAGAATTTGTGCCCACAATCCAGGGAATTCAGCCCCTTCACTTGAGGGAGCAAAGCCTAATCAAGCAGGAAGACGAGGTAGGAACCACCTAGTCCCTTAGTATCTTCATCTTAGATGCCATCTCAGAATAGGCAAGGAGGGATGGAAGACACACAGAGGGAAGACAGATTTGGGGAAGGAATCACTTCATTTCCCAACAAAAACTAGAGAGAAGCCCAGAGGTGAAGGATAAGAGAAAGGTGAACGTGGCTAGACCTCCATGAGCCAAGGTTGACTGTGGACCGAATGCATGTTTCTCCTAGCAGTCCTCTAACTGACTAACCTCTCAACTTCTGTCATTCCTAGTGACTTGGCCACTTGCACTACTTTTGTTCCAGTACTTGCTTCTCATTTTTCAGCTTCTTCCTTCCTTTCCCTTCCCTCTAGTTGGGGGCTGCAGGGATGGGGATTGGGGGACACTGGTGACTCAGAGCTCAGAGGAATAAAGGGGGCAGAGGAAGGAGGAGTTATTAGGCTGTTCTATATGGAGCCAGTCAGTATAGAAAGCTCAGTTTCCAGTTTGGCTCCAACTTGATGGTGAGCTATATTCTTTTTTTTGCTGGAGTCTTTGCATGGACACAGCTCTTTCCTAAGACATGTAAAGATGGACTGGAGGGGACAGTCTACCCATTGGCTTAATGGGTGAATTCTCAGTGGGGGATATTTAGCCCCAAACCAGTAGATTCAGGCTCTCTTGAATGTAGAAGCTTTGGGGAGGAACGGGAAAGAGATTGGGGAGGGGGGTGTAGAGGAGATAAGAGAGCAAGAGGAACTATGAGAATGACCATAACCATTTGTTTTCTCTCATGTGTTTCTGCTTGTCTCTTTATTCTTTCCCATCTCCAATTCTATCTGTGCCTGGGGCCTCCTCTCAGAGCTGGGAAGAGTGTTTTCTCTGCCATGAAACTTGGCAAGAGTCGACCCCACAAAGAAGAGCAACAGAGACAAGGTAAGGATACTTACCCTTGTGCTAGTCTCCATCTAACTTCTATCCTTCAGAACACTCTCCTCCCTCCCTCCACCAGATTGGGCACAACTCTGCCCAAACCCCAAGTTTTATCCTCCTGAGACTGGCCCATACAAACTCAGCAGGGGAAAATCACTACCCCCATTGGCTGAGTGAAAAAAAACCAAAATCCTCATGAGTGATATAGTCCACTAGGAACAGGACAGACAATGATGAAGAATGGAGAATTGTAACTGAATTTCCTCAGATTAGAACATACCTATTTTCTTATAAATTAAACAGACAGCTCAGTCCCCTTTACTGCCAGATTTACCAATTGTATAATACAATTTTCATGTGATTATTCTTTAACCCTCTTTTCCCTTAAGTGTTCTTTTCTTCCTGCCTCCCTTTTTTGTTGAGATGCTAAAACCATTTAATTTAAGAAGCAAATTTAGGAACAAAAAGATGAATTCATTTTTCCTCTTTAGTATTTGACCTCAAGTGGCAGTGTGATCATATTGTGTCCCCAATAGACTATGCACTTCTTGGAAGCAGGGACTCTCTCCATTTTTTTTTATATACTCAGTGTTTGGAACTTAATAAATGTTTTTTCACTCATTTATTTCCCATTATCTGGTGAGATCTATTGGGTAGGGTGGGGAGAAGCTTAAAGAGTGCAAACACTAAATGCTTTCATTCATATATAGCTGAGGGTGGTGAGTGACTCATTGGCAGTGGGAGCAAATGTTCATTTAATTTTTTAAACTGAACCCTCTATGTAAAATCCATGAAGAAAAAAATGATTTCAAATGGGGGCAGAAACTTTTTAATTTTTGTCTTTGTACTGTCAGAAGAATCTAAGATCCTCAAAGTCTGGGACTGCTTGGTTGTGCATGTTATATTCCCAGAGCTTAGCACAGTGATTAGCTCACAGTGAGTACTTAATGTTTTGTTGATTTGAATTTTTATGAAAACCCACTGAGTTGGGGATCCTGTTTCAGAGCCTCCCAAAGACTTATTCTGCTTGGCTCCATTGGGAAAAATTAGGAACAATGATTGGAAATTGTTAGATAGATTATAGTGGGAATTCTTTTCCAGTATGGGGTTGGATTAGATGGATGGTGAGGTCTTCCAACTCTGAAATCCTGAAGCTTCAAAGAAATGGATTTAGGTTTAATGTCAGGGGAGAAAAATAAATAAAAACAAGAACAAAAATAACCCTCCCTCCTAATAGTCAAAGGTGAAAAGAAATAGTCAAAAGGTGTAATGAAAAGACTTTCCAAGGAAATACTAGAAGACAGACTTTCAAACATAGTGTCCAGGGAATTAATTGTTAGATACAGATTGAATTCAATGGCCTCCAACTCCTGGGCAAGTCATTTAACCCTGTTGTCCTTAGTTTCCTCATCTGTAAAGTAAGCTGGAGAAGGCAAACTACTCCAGTATTTTTGCCAAGAAAATCCCAAATGGGGTCATAGAGAACTGGACATGATTGAAATGATTGAACAACAATAAGGTCTTTGCTGACTCTGAAAGTCCTTGATTCTATGAATCTTCCCAGAGTAGCAGGTTTATATACAGCATCCCCTATTTGTTATGTACTTACATTCCCTGCTATGAGTCACAGTTGTAAGGAAATCTCCCAGGAGCAGTGGTAAGGGGGACAATAATTTATATTTCATGTGACTATAAGAACAAAGTATGATGTAGTAGATTGAGAGATAGCTAGAGAGCCAGCAGGACCTGGCTTTAAGCCCCATCTCTGAGACATGGCTATATAACTCTGAACAAGTCACCTAATCTGTGTCCTGAGCAACTCTCTAAGACTATGTCACCAGAGGGTGATGGATTGTATTGGCAGAGTTTCCTTCTCTGGGGATTCTCTGTACCAATAAAGTCACAGGTCTAGTCTGTGTCTCTTGTAAAAACACAAAGGTTGGGAAAGGCAAAGAGCTAGGCACAGGAACAATTTTTTGGTTAAAGCTAATCCAGGGAAAGGAAAGGGGTGAATTCCAGAAATTGGAAGTACTAAAGAGTCTGTGAAGGAGGGAAAGGAAATATTAGGCATAACTAAAGGCCAGAAAAGTCAGGAATGGGCAAAGTAGGGAGAGTGGGAGAACCGTTCTATGGCTATCATTGAGAGATGTTTCAGGGCTTTAGATAATCCCTCTGTCTCCCAGTTTGGGGATTCCAGGTTCAAAGTTAGTGCCTGGGTTTCCAATCTCAGGATAGTATTTCCCCTTCCTGGGTAAGACCAATCCACATAGCCAGCAGTAATTTTCTTAAGGTTTGTATCTCTTCATGTCACTCCACTAACCAATAAACTCCAATAGCCCCTGATTAACTCCTAGTTTCAAATGTAAACTACTCTGACATTTTGGGAATCCTCTGGATGCAAGGATAATCCTCACCTGGAGTAGAGAAAGTGCAACACAAATTAGGAAGCAAGCAGACGTAATCCAGGTCAGGTCAATAATTAGAATCCAGATCCAAAAGAATCTGCCAAAATCAGGAATTCAAAATGCAGAATGACAGGGATCTGATGCTTGGTCTAACTCAAGCTGCTTCCCCAAAGTTAAAAGCATTTTATTAAACCTTACATGTCTCATATCCAAATTGCATGGGTATTCTCTATGGTAATTAGATAGTGCCTACTGTACCCCTTTTTGGCCTAGGCATACCCCTCCTACTAAACCATAGGACCAAACCCTAGTCCTCTCCATAACACACTGCTTTGGACTTTTTAATGACCTTGTGGGGGTGGCAAAGGTGTTTACCAGTTCTGTGATGGGCCCCTCGGATGGGTGCTCCCATGTCCTTTCCTAGTAAGACCTGTGACCTTTCTAGTTGATTAAAATAAAGATATATCAAGTCTGTAAGTACAAGATATCCTAAACAACATATTCTTCCTGCCCATTGATCAATGAATCAACAAGCAATTATTAAGCACTTATTACTATGGTTGCTAGTCAGTATACTGAGTGTTAGGGATACAAAGAAAAATCAGAAGCAGTCCCTTATCTTCAAGAAGCTTACATTGTTCTAATGGAGTAGCCAACATTATGAAATACAAGATAAATTCAGAGTACAAGTAATACTGCCTTAGAGGGGAAGGCCCTAAAATCTTGGGGATCAAGCAAGACCTCCTATCAGAGATAAACTTGAACTATGTCATAAAAGACTCCAAAGATCCTAAGAAGAGGAAAATTAGGGAGGAGAAAATGTCAGACATGAGGGAAAGCTATTGCAAAGGCAGAAAAAATAGGAAATGGAACATTGTGTGTGAAGAGCAGAAAGTATGATTGAACCATAGAGTTAACAGAGAAAAATAATGTATAAAAAGACCAGAAAAACGGGGAAATATGAAGGTTGTGAAGATATTTAAATGCCAAAAGAGTTTATTTTGAATCCTAGAGGAAATAAGGAATTACTAAAGTTTATTGAGTAAAGTAGTAGCATAATCATTTCTAGCAAGAATCTAGGAAAATAATTTCTAGCAGCTATTTAGAGGATGGATTGAACTAGGGAGAGATTTGAGGCAAAGACATCAGATAAAAAATTATCAGCTGGGTAGCTCAGTGGAATGAGAGTCAGGCCTAGAGACGGGAGGTCCTAGGTTCAAATCTGGCCTCAGCCACTTCTCAGCTGTGTGACCCTGGGCAAGTCACTTGACCCCCATTGCCTAGCCCTTACCACTCTTCTGCCTTGGAGCCAATACATGGTATTGACTCCAAGATGGAAGGTAAGGGT